>NC_056744.1:1343310076-1343312576 GCF_019279795.1 Protopterus annectens
GGGAAAAGCCGTCCCAGCAGAACCTCCTGTCCCACTTCAGCTGGCCATGGCACTGGGCACCAGCACATCTGGGGCCCAGCCTTGGACCTCCACCTCTGTTGGCTCTGCACCACCTTCTGGTCGTACTGCTACTGAGGATGGGGCTTGTCCTCCCTGGGAGCAGGTCCAGACAGGAACACGTCCGTTGTCATACAGTCCCGGACGTGGTGCGTAGGGGGTATCAATAAGGGGTTTTGAGGTCATATACGCCAGCTCAAGGGCAGAGTGTCACATTTACAGGGTGAGACTGCCCCTCCTAGACAGCCCCCATCACTGCCACCTTTGCAGCTGTTTTGGTGCAGTGGTGGCTGCCCATGGCTGGGAACCTCCATCCCACTGTTTCCATCTGGGGGCTCATGGTCTTGTGAATGCCGAACACCCCTCCCCGTCAGAGGTGGATCACCCTACATGTGTCATATACCGACCCTGTAAGCTGTCTTGTCTGTCATCCTACCCTACCTATCCTCCATGAGCATACCTATTCTCCTTCCCCCACATCCCACTCTCTCCCTAAGGAAACAAAAGGCCAATTGGTTCCTAGAACAACATTTGTCTCATACATAGCTGTCCATTTCACACATGTAACCCTTTTAATGTGCATCACAATATACTCCAGTTGTCCTCACCCCTGTCTTTCAGGCACATGATCATAGTATGCACATGACTCCTAAATGTTCCAGGTACACATGATGTGGACAACCCCATTGTACACACAACACTACCGGTCCCTCTATGGTTACACCATTTACCTTTATCATGATGATGATGTCGCACACAGCACCTTCCAAGAGTATTGTTCTCACATAATGATTGGACAGGAACTGTTGTGTTAATGTAAATAACATGCACAGAGTGATGTATATGGCCAATGTACAAATGTTTGCATGTATGAATGACACGTCTGTCTGAGCGAGTCTTGATATTACATAGGACAACACCACTACATAATACAGGCGTTGCTGGTGTTTCCCTTTTCATTCCTTTGTAATCCTTTGTTGTCACATGGGATGTTCCTGATATATCTATATATATGTATGTATCTATATCTGGACATAAACACTCACACATACATCTACATGATGGAATACATTTCCTATACTGTTGAATGACTGCGCTGGATGATATGTTTGTGATAAGGTCCGATGTAGGTATATCTGCCATGGCTTAGTGGTAAATCACAATAGCTGTGTGTGCAGGGTCCTGTTTTCAAGCCTTGCAGAGGCTGTTTATTTTGTTGTTGGGCAGAACAGTGCCATTGGATACGAAGTGATTAATGCACATTAAAGCAGTTGTGAGCGGGTGTGTGTGGGTTTGTGCAGAGCTAAGCAATGCTAACCTCCAGTTACAGTTTCTTACACTTAGCCTCTACATTGCTTTACCAGTGTAATACTCACATACTGATGGCCAAACAAGCTTGCACCCGCTTGCTCCCGCACTTGCAAATGCACTGCATTTGGTGTTTGCATCTGACACTCACACCCCTGGGTGGGAGTGAGGACTACGATATTACCTTGTGATGCCTATTACATCGGATTACATGTCTACAGTATCGGGAATGGCTGCTCATTAGGTGACAGTATGAAGTTTGTCTGTACAGAATCCGCGGCCTGAGTTTGATTCATATTATTGGTGTGTTCTTCTTACAATCTGCACCTGTCTGGCTAATACATGAGAACTAACACTCTTCAATACAAACAAGTAATTGGGTTTTCGAACCCACATCCTTCAGCCGAGTCATGCTACTGCATACCTAATATTCTATCATCTTTCTAAGGTTGTCAGTGGGATATGTGCTTTCTGCCCCTATCAGACCTCTCATATGATTGGGGAAAAATAAAAATGAATCGGGGCACGGCATAACATCAGGGACACATTTAAATTATTGGTGCTATTAACCTGACACATTGACAGAATCAGACCATATGAATTCATACACATTTTCTGAGGTAAATGATGGTTATAACTCTTAATTGTTGTCGTTATTCATTACATGTAATTCACCACCTTTTCTCCAAATGTCACTAGTTTTAGGAAGGATTAAGTGGGACAGAGTTAGAAATTGAGTCAAAATCAGGGATGTCCCTGGAAATAGGGGACAGTTCAGAGGTATGGTCCCTATTTGTTCCCCCAATGGTTTATGTCCTGTCTAGTGGATTTGCTCTTAGGGGTTGAAAGGTATGGGCATCAGCTATACCTATTTCAGAATATTACTTACATCCCCGGGGCGGTCCTAATATGACTGTGCCAGCCAACACCTGCACGCCTAGGCCCATAATTGCATACCCAAAGTCCCCCCCGCCACTCCTCTACAGCACTCATCCTTACCGTGGGTGCAGGTGGGGTATAAACACACCACTACACACTGCCCACTCTCCCCATGTCGGGACACATGCCATACATTGTGTCACCCCATGCGTTATCAGGCTTGCACAAACTACTGGTCTGTGTACATCTACAGCCT
>NC_056744.1:1343317576-1343385076 GCF_019279795.1 Protopterus annectens
CAGGCCCACCAGGCTCCAAGGTACATAGAAAAAAAAAACCCTTCCCCCCCAAAGGAGCAAATGCCTATCCCAAATGAATGTAACCTCCCTGACATCACAGATGCACAGGTGAAAGCTGCCCTCTTCAAAGCAAAAAACACAGCATCTATGTGACCGGACGGTGTACCAGGCTGTGACTTACATGAGCTCCAAGAAGAACTGAACCCTCACATTAAGTCACTGTTCAAACTTAGCCTTACTACAGGATATGTACCCAAAGAATGGCGTACAGCTACAGTGGTCCCACTCCACAAAAGTGGTGCCACAACGGACCCCGGGAACTATCATCCCATAAGCCTGACTAGTCTGATCTGTAAAGCTATGGAGTGTATTATCATGGAACTCATAAACAAAGACATTGGGAGTCTCCAGACACTGGACCCTACCCAATTCAGCTTTGTTAAGGGCAGATCTTGCCTCTTAAACCTTGTTGATTTCTTTGAAACAGTTACCAAAGCCATAGATGAGGGCAAGGTAGTCGACACAGCCTACCTGGACCTCACAAAAGCCTTCGACACAAGACCCCACTCGGGGATCATAAATAAGCTTACCAGCTTAAATATCAACCCCTATATCACAAGATGGGTTGCATACTGGCTCAGGGATAGAACCCACATGGTCAGAATCACAGGTGCCATGTCTGAATCCAAACCAGTTACAAGTGGCATCCCACGGGGCTCAGTTCTGGGACCTCTCTTGTTCGGTATATACTTCTCTGAGGTTCAGGCTAACACAGGGGGATTATGGCTGACAAAGTTCGCAGATGACTGCAAACTGGGAGCCATAATCAAATCTCCAGCTGACACAAGCATCCTCCAAAAGGGTCTCACAGCGACGGATGCTTGGTGCCAGAGTCACGGCCACAAGCTAAATGCTAAAAAGTGCATAGTCATCCCCTTTGGGAAAAACAAGGTGCCCACAAATTACCACATAGGTGGTAATCCATTAAGTACAGAAGAAGTAATTAGAGATTTGGGGACCAACGTGGATAGTAATCTCTCCTTTGATAATCATGTTGCCAAAGTGGTTAGAAAGACCTTCTATATACCCCACTTTATCACGAAAGGGTTCACATCTAGATCAAGAGAGGTCATTGTGCCCCTCTACTCATCACTCCTCAGGCCCATAATTGAATACAATGCCCCTTTTGGGATGTACCTTACCCGACACCTGCAGCAACTGGAGAGACCCCAAAACTACCTCACCAAGAGGATCATGGGCTACAAACAGATGTCCTATGCAGCTCGACTAAAGAAACTCCAGCTCTACTCAGTTGCTTACCGCCTATTCAGAGGCGATCTATGCCTGATGTACAAAGCCATGTCAAACCCAGAATGAATGGACATGCTCCACCTCAAAAAATCCAAGTCCCTTAGAGCTACACGTTCCAGGGACTTAAACCTCAGCATAAAAATAAATAGGACATGCTGGAGGGACAGATTTATTTCCCAGAGGCTCCCCTCACTCTGAAATAAAATCCCAATTCATGTTAGACATAGCCCCTCGCTGACCCTCTTCAAGCGAAATCTGGATGCGTGGATGGGAAATCGCAAATTCACCCCTGGGATCTCTTCTGTGACCCTGCTAGACAGAGGCACAGTAAACTAATCTTAAAGGGTACCTTCTGTGACCTACTTTACAGAGGCACAGTAGGCTATTCTAATAGGGAGGCGGAAGCCAAATACACTCTGGCTAGGCTTATAAATGCCCTAGGGCAGATAGCCTAGTATCTACCTATGAACCTATGAACCAGTGTTACTCCCACTGGTAATATCCTGCCTGTGGTGTGAGTAGCAGTGCTTTGCTCACTCCTGCCGTGTTTGATATGACATACGCTGTCAGCACTATATAATACTGGGGTTGCTGTTGATTCCCTTCTCATTACTTTTGTATGCTGTATTGTTACGTCGTTCTTTCTTCATAGATATATATATATATTAATTATATATCTGTATATACTTATATACATTTCCTGTGCTGGGCACGGCTTAGACCTGCGCAGGTGCACTCAGACTTGCTTACTGGTACTTATATGTGTTTACTGCTGCTTATTTGTGCATACACCTGCTTACTAGTACCTTATTCATTATGACAGTTCCACTTTGCTTGTATGATATTTAAGTTAAATATCTCATGCGATACTCTTATGTCAGTTTTACGGCAAAATGACATTCATTCCACATGAAAAATGAAAAGCGCTGTTGTTGGGCTCGAACCATGAATGCCTGTTTGTTAGGTGGATGCTGTAAACACTACACTATTGACATTTACATTGATTTCGCATGTTTTTCTCTATTTGAATGAATATGATGTGTAAGCTACGCTCGACAGAGAGCAGTGACACGCAAACACACTGCACTTTGCTTACACCTTTGATATTGCAGCATTTCAAATGTATAATAGGGACGCAGGGAATCTAATTATGAAAGTTCTAGGGACAAGGCTCAACATTCCACTACGTGCTTGTGTGTTTACTACTTTGATTTTATTTCACTGTTCATGGACACTCTTGCATGCTTAGCATACATTTCTATATCCAAGGACACTGAATTACTGACTTACTATTAGGGGAGGGATCTACTAGTAGGCATAGTAGGCTTTGCAAGTGTTGGGGCATGTTTACGCCTCTGTAGAGCACTTGTTCATGCCCCCTGCACTTACACACATTTCCTGTGCACGTCGAGGGTGTAGTGGCTCGCCCTCATACATATTCCTATGGCGCTGCTGTGCAATCTGCAGTGAGGATGCTCGGCGCAAGGCTAAAACCGTCCTTGTGCTAGCTTTTTACATCCCGGGGAATAGGTATTATGTTTGTAATATTTTGTAAACAACTTACATTTCAGCAACCATTCAAGTTACACGCATACTGTCAGCAGCATTTTGTACATCTAGCAGACAGCTTTCATATGAGGCTAGGAGATTGTGTCTGTGTTACTTGGTTGTTGAGATATTTAGAAAAATGTGAACATTATATATATATATATATATATATATATATATATATATATATATATATATATAAATTAATAACATAAAAACAGCATGTAATATCATCTCTTTATCTGCACTAGACAGAGGTAAGATATTAATGCAGATGAGTTTGTCATTGTGTAAGCTTTAAGATAAAACCTTTTAAAACCTTGTACATAGCATGGTTTTGGAATTATTGGTGCAAATATGAACAAGCAATATTTGGTGCCTAGAAGCATCAGCAGGAGTTAACTGCAGACGCACCTGGAGGCGTCACTCGAATATAATGAGTTAAAAGCTCCATAATATTCTAAGCTAACTGCCAGACAATTTCTGTCTAGCTGAAACTTCCCCAAAGCAAATTCCAGCACAAACACTCAGACTAAAGACATGAATGTCCATCAACAAATGAACAAGTCACACTGGAGGCACAGATCTTTTACTCAATACTTCTACAGTTTCTGTAATAATTTTCCACTATGTATAAAACAGAGTGGTACTTTCATTTTCTTTTCAGACAAACCTTAATGACTGGATGGGTACCTGTTAATTCATCTCATTAACCATATTTATTTTTCCCTCCTGAAGAAAAGGTGGAGCCTTATACATAGTGCCAAGACTATCATAGTCCATGTATAAACTCTGCCTTATAAATCTATGAAACAGCCAATGCAAGTAACTTAACAAAAGTCCTTAACCACAGTTAGTCAGTTAACTACTACAATGCATTACAGGTATTACAACACCTGTATAAAAAGGTAAATGAATTGTCTAGACTTGTAATTTCAATTCCCAGAATGTGGACAGTGATTGAACAAATATGTAAGCTTACATTTATTAAGACCAAAATTGCCGTTTCTCAGAATATTCCCTTTTCTCCTAAAATGAAGATCGAAAAGTGGTTATATATAACTTTAAGAGGTGAGGAGTCCTTTCCCACACATAAGGGTTTGTAAAGGGCTTACTTAACCTGCAAAAAACATGTTTAAAGGAGAATGCTATATAAATATATATATATATATATATATATATATATATATATATATATATATATATATATGAGTCTACCTGGTATTATCAAAATTTCACTTACATGAAAATCAGATGCATGAGATGACTTTGCCAAAAAATCAGTTTCACGAACTCCCTGATCACCATAGTTTTCCTCTGGGAAATTGGCCACCATGTTGAACTTCGTTATTTTCCCTACTACAGGGCAATCTCGGAGTTGGTATATTTATTTGGAGGGAGGATGGGGGGGAGTGAAACACTCCACTTAGGTTGGTTTGATTTGCTTCGGTTCATTTATTTTGTGGTGGTGGCCAAGTGTTTAGTTTCCAGGAGCAAAACAACAAAACTGTGGCGATCTGTCAGTGAAACTAAGTTTGCAGTGAAGTCTTCTCAAGCATCTGATTTTCGTGTATGTAAAATTTCAATAATATGAAGTAGACCCACATATATATATATATATATATATATATATATAGAGAGAGAGAGAGAGAGAGAGTTTTGAATTCTATTCAACAGTGAACTTATTTCAAATAATTTAACCTGATCTAATTCTATTATGATTTATAATTTTACTGTAGTATATTGAAATATTTGACAGATATATATCAGTTACATGACATGTACATGAATTTTACTTTGAATATGATCAGCTAATACAGGTTAACCATCTGCAGGCAGCCAGACCGGTACTTAAGTCCTTTATTTCACCATACTAAAGTAGCGCATTTTGGTATGAATATGTTTTAACTGGATTTCATAAAAATAACTGTGATATAAGAGACTGGGGTGGAGGAAAAGATTAAGCTGATTGGTAAATATTATACAACATATAGTAAAGGCATTTGAATTACTTTTGAAAGTTTATGTTGTCTTTTGCTTTTGAAGAATTCTACCCCATATTTCACATGTTTTGTCATTTGTTTATTTGTTTATTTGAATTGTCTTCTGAGTGAAACTTAAATGCAAACTGAATTTCTTGGACTTTGCCTTCGTCTGAAGGATTTCACGCCTGCATAAGGTGTAGCATTGCTGGTGATTCCCTGCTGTGTGAGAAAATGAAGCTATACATTTTTTGTCTTTGACTGACAGAGTTTCTTTTTGTCTTACCTACTCCATTTTGTTTTCTGTTTTAAGAATTTTTGGCCTGGTAATTATATTCTTTGTGAGAGACAGACACTTAAATTATCTAGGCTCGTATTTCACATTTTTGCACTGGTTAATTTGAATTGCCTCCTGAGTGATACTTATATACAAAGTAAAACTCTTGGCCTTTGTCTTTGTCTGAAGGATTTCAAGCCTGCATAAGGTATGGCACTGCTGGTGATTCCCTGGTAGGGGTTCCTACCCACCCTCCTGTTTACAGGTCTTCTTTTTAAACCTGGTGATGTTAAGATTCCCACCTCTACTGTAAATTGAGTTTAATAAGCTCTTTCCATTCTACACTGCTGTTGATATATTGATTTTTTTTATTTGAATTATCTGCCTTTCCTTGTGCTTATATCAAAAAAGTGCATTTTGCCTCTTATTTTTTGTTGTACTGATTTATTTCATCTAAATTCATTATCTAGCTAGTTGGTGGATAAAGTAGTATGTTTTTACACTCTAGCAAGCATTTGTTTTCTCATTAAGGTCACTGGATTTTCCTTCTAGAGCACTGGGAGGTAGCCTGGTCTGTCTAGGTTGGGGAATCACTTGAGCTTTCTGCAAGTAGTTTTATTGTCTGGAGAGCTTATCAATCAGCTTAACTTGTTTTTAGTGCCTTTATAAATTCTGCACAATTAAGTGGATCTTGGCTCATTTATACAAAGTAAAGTACTTTTACTGAATAATCACATTTTTATGAGCTGTTAAGGTACACTGCTGTATCCATATGTTTAAGTTTGTTTGTGGTAGCACTTCACTCCGGAAACTCTCTTACTTTGGTTTAACAATAGGATGTTTATTTGATCTTTTTGAGCTGGAAAACCCACAAAATGGCTCAAAGTATTTTTTTTTCTTTGCACTTCTCATATATAATTTGACTGTACTTCAGCAGTTTAAAGAAAAAAAAAATAAGAACTGTTTTGTTTGCTGCTGCTTTGCATTGTACTTTACTACTGTATTTGTTACACTGTCGTATTTAACACCAGCTGTTGCTTTTACTTAATTTAAGAAAAGGTCTGTTTCTGCTGTTTTATTCTGTTGCAATTATTAATTCAAGAAAAAAACTGTGCTGCTTCTTGCACTGTTGATTATTTAATTAAAAAATGATCCTGCTTTTTTCTGTTTTTCCATTGCACTTCTGTTAGCCATAGTACAGACTGGATTCAGACTGGCTGAATTAAGTTCTGTTTGTAGACTGAGCTGTAAAAATCAGAACATCTTTTTTTTTTTTTTTTTTTGGAGAAGCCCCCTGTACCTACATGGCAGGAACGTACAGTAGGACTATCAAATTGAAAGTTTGGGGTTCAGGGCTCATTTTCAGCTATTTCATTGGTACAGGGCTCAGATTGAGCTTTTTCATTGGTTTCTTTGTATTAGCTACTCTGTTCTTGTTTGCACATAGTGCACCATTGTACAACACTGAGCAGGTGAGGTAACTCTTGACATAAAAGTGCCAATGGAGTATCTATCTTCATGAAAGATAATTACATCTCTAGACTGGTAAGACAAGAAAACTCTGTGGAGCTACTCCAAGTCCAAATTACCATGCTTAAGACCCCTACATAGGCAGTAGTCTACTTAACACCGAAAGTATGATAAGAGACCTTGAGACACAGGTGGACACTAGTCTCTCCTTTGATAATCACATCACCACAGTAGTCAGGAAATCCTTCTAAGTGGCACACCTCATCACAAAAGGTTTCTCATCCAGGAAAAAAGAGTCATTGTTCCCCTCTACTCATCACTCATTAGACCCATTATAGAGTACAACACCCCTTTTGGTATGTACCTCACAAGACATCTACAACAACTGGAAAGGCCACAGAAATACCTCACAAAGAGGATTACCATTCTCAGACAGATGCCTACGCAGACCGTCTAAAAAAACTTCAGCTTTACTCTGTCGCATATCGTCTACTCAGAGGCGACCTCTGCCTAACATAGAAAGCTTTGTCAAACCCAGAGCTGTTGGACATACTCCACTTAAAGAAATCCCAATCCCTCAAGCTACATGCTCTAAGGACTTAAACCATGTCAGCACAATAAACAGAACATGCTGGAGGGATAGAGAGACTTCCCATACTCTGGAACAAACTACCTATCTATATCAAACAAAGCTCCTCATTAGCACTCTTTAAGAAAAATCTTGATGATTAGATGGGAGATAGGAAATTCATCCTGGGGATCACTTCTGTGGCTATGCTTGACAGGGGCACAGGGAAATAATTTTCTTGGGTGGCAAAAGCCAGGGTATCATTTGGCTAGGCTTATATAGGCCCTAGGGCCAATAGCCTAGTACCTACCTATGAACCTATGAATAAATTATACAATAAGTAAAATAAGCTGCTGTCTAAAAAATACAAAAGTGAGATCCCAGAATTGGAAGAGCACCCTCCTCAGCTTAAACAAGCAGATAAGACAACTTGTAAAATCTTCAAAGAGCAGCTATGAGAAAATATTAGCAACCATAGTAAAGGATAACTATAAGGCTTTCTTCAGCTATGACCACAACCTAAAAGGCAGGACTCAGATATGAGCTAAACCAATTGTGGATGGCATCACACACACTGACCCTGTGGAAATTGCAAACCTGGTAGCAGACAGGTTTTGAAAAATGTCACCCCCTATCCCCTAACCATACCACAATCCATGTCTTCATCACCTCCTCCTCCCTGCATTTCCAAAGTGCAAGTCATCAATGCTCTCTCCAAGGCTAAGAACACAGCTTCCATGGGACCAGGTGGCATTCTGGGCTGCATTCTTAATGTTCTAAAACAACAGCTAGCTACTCCATTAGGCAGTCTATTCAACCACAACCTGAGTACTGGCTTTGTCCCCACTGAATGGAAAACAACAACTGTTGTCCCCCTCCACAAGGGCAATTTAGCAACAGACCTGGGTAACTATAGACCCATACGTTTAACCAGCCTCATCTGTAAGGCAATGGAATAAATCATAATGGACCTGATAAATAAAGGTATAGTCTACCTCCAAACCCTGAATCCATCCCAGTTCTTTTTTTGTCAAGGGCAGGTCATGCTTGCTAAACCTGATGGACTTCTTCAAGAATGTGACCAGAGTCATAGATGAGATCAAAGCCATGCACACAGCCAATCTTGACTTGGCTATGGCCTTCAATACTATCCCACATTCAGGCATCACTGATAAACTAACCCAGTTAAATATCAACCCCTATGTTATTAGGAAGGTTGCAAAGTGGCTTACAGATCAACAACACTCAGTCAAAGTGGAAACATTAGATCTACCAGCAGACTTGTCTCCAGTGGGTTTCCCAAAGGGTCAGTGCTGGGTCTCCTCCAAACTGGCATATACTTCTCAGTAGCTCAGGCCAAAATGGAGGGGCTGTGGCTAACTACATTTGTGGATCATTGCAAATTAGGTGCTATCATTGAATGCCCTAGCGCTGTCAGTGTACTTTAATAGGGCCTTACACAGACCAAGGATTAGGGCTAAAGCCACGGTCTTAAAATAAATGCTAAAAAATGCATAATCATTAGCTTCAGTAAAAACAATGTCCCTGCTGATTATAAAATAAGCAATAATACCCTAAATACCAATTCAGTAGTGAGAAACCTGAGAACACAAGTTGACTGTGAACTCAACTTTGACCACCATGTGTCTACTGTGGTGAGGAAGGCATTCTGCATTACTCACCTGATTAGCAAAGGCATCGCCTCAATAACAAAAGAAGTTATAACCCTGTTGTGCTCATCCCTCATCAGGCCTATTATTGAATATAATGTTCCCTTTGCTATGTACCATACCAGACACCTGCAACAACTTGAGATCCTTCAGAGATTTCTAACTAAGAAAATTCAGGATCTCCAGCACATGTCTTATAAGGACAGACTGAAGTCTCTGTCACTGTACTCAGTAGCATGTAGATTACTTAGAGATGACTTATGTCTGGTTTTCAGGGCTATCTCTCACCCAAATCTAATGGAAATGCTGCACATCCATAAGTCAAATGGGACTAAAGTCACCCATTCCACAGACTTCAATCTAGCCTGCCACAAAAGCAGGACCTGTTGAAGAGAATGATACTTCTCTCAGTGTTTGCAACTCCCCTGGAATAGGCTTCCAATCCATATCAAGCTGAGCACCTCCATGACCCTGTTAAGTGCAACCAAGATGACTGAATGAGAAACCATAAATTTCTGCCAGGGATTGCCCGTTTCTCTCCTGGACATGGTAGTCCTTGCTAGAAAAACCTTGGGCATAGATGATATCTCTAATCTAGTATTATATTGGAATTTAATGGCTAGGCTTGTAAAGATCCTCAGGTCAATAGCCTAGTAACATCCTATCAACCTATGAACTCTTCATCTTTTAAAACATTTTCAGATAGATGTTGGACTTGCGTGTGCTTCCATGGACACTTAAAGAAGGGATCTAGCCAGTAAGACATGTTTTTCAATTCAAAGCATACAAGAGTTGAATGTTAAGAAAAACAAGGATTTATCTCTGTTCACTGTGCAGATGTTATACTGAAATACATGCCTAGATGTGTTAGGAAAACAATGACATTATATTAATTGTTTACTCTATTTCATTACCAAAGAAGGGAAAAAAGCAACCTTCTTGAAAACTATACAATCTTTGGCCTTACAATAATTTATTTGCCATTGATCTTTCTCTAATATGGGAAAAAAGTATGATCACTGTATTATTTGGTGTTGTTTTCATAAATTATCAAGACAAAATTAAGCCTCATTGATGCTTCCAAAATAGTAGATAAGTAACTGCATAAATAATGCATTATCAACTATTATCAGCTGATAAAATCTTTATTTTATGAAAATAAGAAAGTGAGAAAGCAAAAGGCAATGATTAAGAATTTTAATTATTGAGGTAAAGTGTTGACAACCTGGAAAAGCAAAATAATGTTTCTAAAATATTAATACATACGCCTGAATAAGATGCAGAAGTAGTGATATCACGCTAAATAACAATGTTACTTTATATTCTCAGACATAGATTTGAATTCCATTTTAGTATCATTTCCCTAGCACTTTGTGTCAGTAGATCAATGCCTAATGAAGGGGGTGGGAATGGAAGGTTATCTTGTGCCCCTGTTGATAGAAGACTCAGAGATATGTGAATCTATTTAACATGCTGCAGAAGTATTATATAAATGACATACTCATTTAAGAATGGGCCTTAAGAATCTTGGTCTGTTTTGGCAAACTTAATACATTGACAATTAACAGTTCAGTTTTTGTTTAGACAAACCAAATACCCCTACATTTAACAGTGCTGAAATATATTTTTATTAGTCCAGAATAACAAGTCTTCCGTGATCAGAAATAAATGCTTGCTCATTTAGCAACAATGGGCCAGACTCCAAAATACTTGCTCTCAGTGTAAGTGACTTACTTCATTTCAAGTCCTATCAGGAAAAAAGGCTTACACCAAGGACCTAATTCCAAAATAGCTGTTCACAGCCTGATCTCAGAGTAAGTGGTCACTTACATTGACAGCAAGCCTTTTTGGAACTGGGCTCAAAGTTTTCTTGAGTTTTTTCCGCCACATAAAAATAATTTTAATTGACTTAATCAGTCCTGACATGAGACATTTTAACATGTTCACATTTGTCTTCCTGAATAATTTATAGTCAAAAATTGTAAGTGCTATCGGTACATGACTGATGGCATGAATTACAAATGCTTTGGGGGTATAACACATTACTAAATAATAATAAAACCACATAATGTTTACATGGGGGCAGTTTCTTAAATATTTTAACTTGATGCCACTGATTCCATGCAATATGACATACTCTGAGCTTTAACACAGAGTTGAAATTCTGTCATCACAATAAGTTCTGACAATTTTTCAGTCTAATCCCGAGACAAGGTTTGTATACTGCTGTTGGCAAGGAGATCTAACACTGAAGTAGCTGAATAAATAGATTATTAGTGCAGTAGACTGTGGTGGTGGTGCTGCGGTAGCGTTGTCGCCTCACAGTAAGACGTTGTCCTGTTCAATTCTCAGCTAGAGCATCTTCTGTGTGGAGACATGCGTGAATGGGTGTACCTTCATTGAAGGCTGTGTGTCAAGACCGGCAACTCGGCATGTAAAAATCTACTGCCAGTCATTAGCAGTCTGGAGTTCTGCTGTGGCGACCCCTAACCGGGAAAAGCCAAAAGACACAACAAGACTGCTTGAAAGTAAAATTTATTATGACTTACTATACTATCAGTATTAGTGACCAAACTCTTTGTTTATGCATTTTATATGTCTTTAATATGACTTCTCAAAGTACTCAGTATTAAATATCTGAATGTGTTTATGAGCCTTATGTGATAATGAATAAAAAACAAAAGTTTAATTTACCAACAGCCATTGCTGTTTTAGATTAAGCTAATGAAAGGGTTATAGTAGGGTACAAGTCAAATATCTGAGATTTTCTGGGGTCCTTCAAAACAGCTGACAAAATGACTTGATTTGTGACAATGTCTATGCCCCATCTCCCTATTCAGTATTGTTGGTAGAGTGATAAGGGGAAAGGGAACCATATGGAAGGAGTTTCAGGATCTTGTCACACAAAACTATCCAGGCTGGATGTGTTTGCCATTGGATAATGATGGGGAATGGGTTTAATATGCAAGATGAGGAAATACATCAGTCACCTATAACAGCATCCTGTAATGCTTATCAACATTTTATAACCCCTACTTCTAACCCAGTGTGCTAACATCATGAGTGCTGTTACATTGGGTGAGCCATGAAGTGTGGTGAGAAGACTTGTCCACCCAGGCTTGAAGGATCATGTCTCCAGAACTGTTCTGCTAGCTTAGCCCTAGAATTCACCATGGCCCATAGATAGAGATCCACTCATAACATACCCTTCCTAAAGAAAAGGCATGCTTATGCTCCTTTCCCTGTTCCATATAGCACCCGAGGTGCCAAACAAATTTGGGTTGCCTACTTATATTTTGGTTTCACCACCCTACTCCACTGGCACAGACAAGGATATTTCAAACCTAAGTGAATGACACCCTAAACTATAATCACTAATGTGAGGATCATGAACTTTGCATGAAAAAATGATATTGCTATATCTTAGAAAATGTTCCTTATTCTAAGACACAATGGTCTTGGAGTCAATATATTTAAGTCAGATGGGGCAATGCCTCTGAAAAATAAATGCTTTATACATTTTCTTCAGATTTCAAATTTCAGCATTTCTTTTTCATTTTGATGTTGTCTAATCATACTTACGAGTGTTGCTCACTTGTGCATAACATACATATCATGGATCAAATATATCAATGTATAACTTCTCATGTTTGTGACTAGATGAATTCAATGAACAATACAGTGAAATACTGAGCATGAAAGGAATCTGTGCAACTAATTAGCTTATTGAAAAATAATAAAGCTTGATCTTCTGGCAGTTATTTCGCTGGATAAGTGTCTTATTAATTTATTTTCTGAGTGTAGTGCAATATTAAAAAAGCATCTTAGCTACTGCTATTCTTATCAAGTTGATTATTTAATTGACATACTTTGATTTAGTTTGAGGATGCATTTATCTATAATTTGCATACTTGAAGCTAGCATAATAAATACATGTAAGATACATATTTTAAAATGTGAACAAATTGGTATTACTATTTAAAATAATACTTGATTTTTTTTTTTTAATTTTAGCTATGGATGAAATTCATTCAATAAGTATAAGTATTTAATTAATGACTAAGAATATTTAGTAAGTTTAATGTAATACTGTATGACTTACTATCAGTCATTATCCCTTTCTCAAACACAAACACACATATACACACAAAAATGCAGTCACACTTACAAGCATCCAAACACACACATGCATACATGCATGCAGAAAGATAGACAGTTAGTTAGACATGTCCCTGGGGTACCTAGTATTAACTATATGAAGTTGTTTGTTAACAAGTGTCACAATGAGTTACACAGCCAAACGTATAATTTCTTAATTCTAGATAGCAAGATATTTTACCACAAGTTCATAGATTTCATTGTCCTAAAATTCTTTGTACTGAAAGGTTAAAAAAACAAGGATATAATCAGTTGCAAAGGCACAAGCTATGAATCTCACTCTCTAGACATAGAAAATAAGACGTTACCATAAATTTATCTAATCGGCTGTCATACAGCATGCACTAGGTTACTGCCATAACAATATGATTTTTCACTTTCCCCATAAATGTGTGCATGTCTGTGTATATGTGCATGTATTTGTGTATGTGGTTTATGTATTTTATAACATTCTGGTACTTCTGCAAAGGTTCTGTATCTTTAAAATGTTTGCTGCAGTTGGAATACAGGAGTATGTTCGTAGCTTTTAGGCATGGTAACACCATCCCCGGGATTCATGAAGCTTGCGCCAGTTGCAGGCATAGCTTCAGCATTCTAACACCAAATACGGCCGCCGAGCGATTCAGGTACGAGCTGTTTCCACGTGCACTACCAGCGTACGCTACGCCTGCACAACTCCTGAGCCTTGTATGCTAATTACCCCATGTGCAGAAGTGTAGCATGCAAATGAAGTTATGTAGTGATTCAGGAAGTGGTGCAGGCATAGTGTAAGCAAGCAAAAATCTAAACCATAGAAAACGATTTACATTTTTGCAAACATAAAATCGGAGCCATGACAGCTGACCAAACACATGCATTATAATATTAATATATGCCAATGGCTAAATATATAGCCATTAGCATAAAAAAAGTACAAAATATAAAATTAACATTTAATATATATAGTTGCACTATCGCGATGTGGAAGCGCAGGGCAGTGGTGCGCAAAGGGGATAGCAAGGAATATATAAAAATATAGAATAAAACCGCAATGAAACACATAACATGATTACCCCATAATAGTAAATGGCAGGCATGCTGCACCATACTCATGGCGCAAGGGTTGCTAAGGGACAGTGACAGTGTTATGCACAGTAGCTAGGAATTAGTAGGCACTGCCATGCAAATGAGAGGAGTAACAGTAAATTGTAGATTTTCCACTGGTGTAAGGATGCACATCACAGCATAGCATTATAACACCGAGATGAGCTGTTGAGATAAAGATGGCATCAAGAGAGGGGTGTGTCGCCATTGCTGTAAGCACATTGGAGCATTGCTAAACCAGTCTGCCCCTAGCTATGCAAAGCTGCAGGATAGGGCTGTGTCAAATTGCCCATAGCTATGCTTAGCTGAGAGTACACGTAAATCTGGTAAATGGGTATGCGCATCGTGCACTGCAGCTGAAACAGGAAGGATATAGGAAAGAAATAAGGAAATTCTGCAGCAGTGAAATTGGAGTACAAATGACTAATTAACACCTAGGAGCCTACAGTGGGCCATTGACAACAGCTAACAAGGCTGCAAGCAGCTACATGCAGAACAGGGAAGGGGGGGGGGCTATACTGCAAAGAAAACAGCAAAGTGTTAAAGCAGAACAAAGGCAATATGCAGTATATCAGCTACAAGGCAAATTTTGCCATGACTGGGTAGGAAAGTACAAAACAAGAAAGATGGCAGGTGGATGCATGCCTGAAAATAGGAGGGGATCCAGGTCTAAAAGTGAATTAAAGGACAACATTGTAATCAAGGCAGGCAAGTAGATCTCCACAGTAAAGCCCCCACACTTGCAGTACTCATTGCAAAACCCATAATTAAGACACACAGCAGCTGGAATAGTTCATACACACCCACTTACATCAGCAACATCCATAGCACAATACTATAAAGTGTGAAAGCACCTCACACACATGTATGTATTCCCATACACTCTGCAACAGTGGTGTATACAGATGGGGAACCTTTATTATGTACATGTTAGGGGCTGCCATAGCTTTGATCCATCAGCATGTGTTGGAGACTGAAGGTGGTGTGGAGGATGATGCACACGACCACCACAGGCACCAGAGGAGGAGGAGAGTGTTAAGACCCAGGCTAACCTACCAGTGGCTACATGATCTGGAGATAGCAGAACGTTACAGGCTGGACAGGGACACCCTACAGCAACTTATGGAGCTGTGCCGGCCATGCCTCAGAGCCAGAACAAACAGAGGGGAACCCATCCCAGTGGATACAAAGGTATGTGTAAGCCTGAGAATACTAGCTACAGGTACCTTTCAAAGACCAACTGGGGATATCATGGGTATCTCACAGGCATCAGCATCCAGGGTACTACACCAGTTTCTGGATGCTATGTTACCATATGATAATGAGAACATATACTTTCCCCGAATACAGGTGTTGGCCAGCAATATGCGTCTCTTCCACATTTGGCAGAATACCTGGAGGTACTGGGTGCAATAGACTGCATGCCCATACACATCAAGTCATCACCCGGTGAGCAGAGAAGGCACTACATAAACCGCAAGGGATACCCCTCCATCAACTGCCAGGTTGTGTGCAATACCCAGGGCATTATCATGGCTGTGTGTGCTGGCAGTCCTGGAAGCTATCACGAATCCCACATCTGGCAAGTCTCACAGCTGTATCGGTTATTTGCCAGGGGGACATCCCAAATGGCCACCTGGTGGGGGATGCTGGCTATGCACTGGAACCGTGGATGACGACTCCCATCAGAAATGCACACACACACCCATGCAGGAATGCTATAATGAGGCACACACACAAACTAGAATCATCATAGAGCATGTGTTTGGGATGCTGAAATCACAGTTCCATTGCTTGGACATATCTTGTGGAGCCTTGCGGTACTCTCCAGGCACATGTGCCCACATCTTCATAGTGTGTGCCATGCTACACAATATGGTCCTGTGGAAACAGCTGCAGCAGGGACAGAATGGTGAAGGCCCTCACAGCCCACCACCATTGCCAAGGGCCCCACAGGCACAGAGGTACTCAGACCATGAACACCCTGAGCCAGCCCCAGTAGGCAGATGGAGGCATGCCCAGTATGCCCATGCCTTGGCAAAGAGGGAATGCTTACCACACACACTGACAGTGTAGGCACCTAGGGACTGACACCTTTCTCCACCTGCACACACAGTAAAAATGGATGGCACACACACAAGACTACCTGCAAATTGTCATGTATAGGCAGTCTACTGTGTGCATCCAACATAGGCAGCCCTCAACTATTGCACACACAACAGCCATTGGCACAAGGTAAGTCAACACCTGAACAGTAAATTAAGCTATCAGCATCTGCTTGCCTGCCTTGATTAATCTGTTGCCCTTTAATTCACTTTTAAACCAGGATCCCCTCCCATTATCAGGCATGCATCCACCTGCCATCTTTCTTTATTTGTACTTTCCCTACCCAGTCATGGAAAAATGTGCCTTGTAGCTGATATACTGCAAATTGGCTTTGTTCTGCTTTGACACTTTACTGTTTTCTTTGCAGTACAGCCCCTCCCCTTTCCTGTTTTGCAGGTAACTGCTTGCAGCCTTGTTAGCTGTTGTCAATGGCCCACTGTAGGCTCCTAGGTGTTAATTAATCATTTGTACTCCAATTTCACTGTTACAGCATTTCCTTATTTCTTTCCTATATCCTTCCTGTTTCAGCTCCAGTGTGCACCGCGCAAACCCATTTACCAGGTTTACACACGTTTTCATCTCCATTCACATGCCTACTCAGTTACCTTGTTAGCTATGGCCAGTTCAACACATCCCTATCCTGCAGCATTGCCTAGCTAGGGGCAAACTGGTTTAGCAATGCTCCAATGTGCTTACAGTAATGGCAACACACCCCTCTCTCGATGTCATCTTTATCTCAAGGGCACACCACGGTGTTATAACGCTACACTGTGAGGTCTATCCTTACACCAGCGGGGAATCTGCAATTCACTATTACTCCTCTCATTTGCATGGCATTGCCTACTAATTCCTAGCTACTGCGCATAACACTGTCACTGCCCCTTAGCAACCCTTGCCCCATAGTATGGTGTAGCATGCCTGCCATTGACTATTAAGGGGAAATCATGATATGTGTTTCATTGCAGTTTTATTCTATATTTTTTATATTTTCCTTGCAATCTCCTTTGCACACCGCTGCCCTGCACTTCCCCATTGCGATAGTGCGACTTCATATATTAAATGTTAATTTTATAATTTGTACATTTTTTATGCCAATGACTATATATTTAGCCATTGGCATATATTAAAAATATAATACATGTGTTTGGTCAGCTGTCATGGTTCCGATTTTATGTTTGCAAAAATGTAAACTGTTTTCTACTGTTTACATTTCTGTATGCTTTCACTACACCTGCACCACTTCCTGGATCGCTACATATCTTCATTTGCATGCTACACTGCTGCACATGGGGTAATTAGCATACAGGGCCAGGGAGTTGTGCTGGCGTAGTGTACGCAGGTAGTGCAGTTGGAAACAGCTCATATCTGAATCGCTCGGTGGCCATATTTGGTGTTAGAATGCAGATGCAACACCTGCACCTGGTGCAAGCTTCAGGTATCCCGGGGACTATCTGCTCATATAGTGGGCTACCTCAGCCATATACCATTTGTTCCTGGAGTGTAAGAAAATGTGAGGATTATGTGACTGAAATTGGCCTGGTGACAGCCATGAACCATGCTATGGATTGAGAAAAACATGTACCCCGGCTATCACTTCTGTGTCAATGTTAGACAGAGGCACAGTATACTAAACTAAGAAAAGGGCATAGCAACATTAATCTAAAATGGGTGGCGAAAGCCAAACACACTCTGGCTTGGCTTATAAATGCCCTAGGGCAGATAGCCTAATATGAACCTATGAACCTATGTACCCATATCCACACCCACAGGTTGTTGCCACAGTGTGACGCATCACAGACTATCCACATGCAACTAACAGTGGGTTAAACTGACTTCCAGTTCATAGCCTGCTACGGACCACCCTCATAAACCCAGGTAACCCACTTGGCCTACTTAAGAATACATGAATATCTGCAGGTGTCTCCAAACAACAATATATTGGGCAGCTTTATTTACCCACACATAGACTGGGAGCATTACTGTAGCCCCAACACCTTAGGTGTAAGTTTCCTAGAATCCATACACTCATTTGCTATGGAACAACTTGTTACCACTCCCACAAGAGGGGAAAACATGTTGCACCTGATCATCACCAACATGTGGACTATATGCTCCAGACCAGAAGTGTATACCTCGCTGGTAAGATGACACCATAGACTACTCTCACTGTATATTCACATACCAAATGCAGCCCCTGCACAGAAAACCACAGTCATAAAGTTGTGTAATGCAAATTCCATGTATTCACATGAGGCAGGCTTCAGACATGGGAACTATTTAAGGTCACAGGTACATATGTCTATGTGGCACACACATACCTCATGTGTGCATTGACATTACTGATATAATCTATGTCATACAATATTAAGAGCAACACCCCACACACATGGACAAACTGTGTGACAAACACACACATGGCATTTGCAGAATTCAAACCCCTACCTAACTATGTTATGACACTTGAGAGAGACACATTAGCAGAATGCGCTATTTGCATTACTGGGAGGTTTCCCTTCTCCTGCTATACTTATAGGGTGCTGACACCATCAGTGTTTAGAAAGAGGAATGTACATCATGTAGTGTGTTCTTCTAGTTGCCAAAAGGGACATTTCTTTCACACAGAATTGCACACACACTACCCCCCCCACCCAGACACACACACACTGAGCATTTAAACCCCTACCTATGTTATGACACTTAAGAGAAACACATTAGCAGAGCGTACTATTCGCATTACTGGGAGGTTTCCCTTCTCCTGCTATACTTATAGGGTGCTGACATCATCAGTGTTTAGAAAGAGGAATGTCCATCATGTAGTGTGTTCTTCTAGTTGCCAAAAGGGATATTTCGTTCACACAGAACTGCACACACACACTAACCCCCCTCACCCAAACACTGAGCATTTGCAGGATTCAAACCCCTCTCTAACTATGTTATGACACTTGAGAAAGACGCATTAGCAGAGCACGCTATTCGCATTACTGGGAGGTTTCCCTTCTCCTGCTATACGTATAGGGTGCTGACATCATCAGTGTTTAGAAAGAGGAATGTGCATCATGTAGTGTGTTCTTCTAGTTGTCAAAAGGGACATTTCTTTCACACAGAATTGCACACACACTAACCCCCCTCACCCAAACACTGAGCATTTGCAGGATTCAAACCCCTCTCTAACTATGTTATGACACTTGAGAGAGACGCATTAGGAGAACGCGCTGTTCGAATTATTGGGTATTTGTTCTTCTCCTGCAGTATTTATAGGGTGCTGACATCATTATTTATAAAGAGGTATGTACATCTATTACTATCTGTCAGTTAGGGGGATAGCATATATATGCATTAACAGCCGCCTACTTCAGGGTCAGATATGCACATCAGCACTGCCAGGTTATGTTTTATACCATGCTTCGTGACCACAGGACCTGTAACACACAACACAACCAGTTCAGACCACCCCTCCCATATCCAGGACACACACTTTGCTTCCCTGGGAACAGTGTAGGATATGAAGGTGTTCACGTACACCATTACAGTGGTTAACGTCAGGTACAGGTATATTGTGTGGGGGAACTACTCAGGCCTCAACAACATCATCCTACAGCCACTACAATTTGTGAATCCATGTGCTATGGCAGGACCACTCACCACAGCCACAAGGGGGAATACATATTGGACCTGACCATCTGCAACATGGGGACTCTATGTTCCACACCAGAGGTAGACCACCATTGTTAATATCTGACCATATCCAACTTTCCCTGGACATCCATATCCCATCCCCACCCCCAGGCAAGGAAGTCACTGCAAACAAAGTATTTATCAAAAGCAGACTTTGCACCTGTGAAGACTGGCGTGGGAGACTTCAAAGGACCCATGCTGGGGGATTATACAGGCCACTCTGCATAATCCTTGACAATTGCATTCTATGAGCATCTGGAAGGTTTGCATTGATCATGCTATCCCAAATAAACCCAAGACTCCTCCACAACATGAGACCTGTCTGGTGTACACCAGCCATATATAAGCTGCACAACAGAAGGAGGGAGCTAATACATTACAGAGCAATATCCCACAGAGGGAAGACGTCTCTGAACAGTATTGGCATGACACTTCAATCCCTCAAAATCATCACGTCAAAGTGTTGACAGTGGAATTGTCCAGACACTGCAGATAAGGCTCCCTTCAGTCTGTAATTGATGCCCAATTACTGTTATAAGTCCTCACCAACCCTCTTCCAGCAAACACCAGCCACATGGATGTGACATTGCAAATTCAACCCCTGGGAAACCCCTGGGATCTCCACTGTGTCCCTGCTTGATGGAGGCACAGCACACTAGCCTTAAACGGTGCCTTCTGTGACCTACTTTACAGAGGCACAGTAGCCTACTGCACTGGGGAGGCAGATGCCAAGCACACTCTGGCTAGGCTTATGTATTCCCTAGGGCAAACAGCCTAGTATTGACCTCTACACCCATATGTTTAATTTTCAGATGCACAATATTTGTTGCTGATAAACTGTTTGCAGGTCTTTATTGCCATAGCTTTCCCTGTTTCTATGAACAACTTGAACAACTTGTGTATCTGTGGAAGATGTTTGAATATGAGAGGGATCCACTATTTAACTTATGTCTCTGTAGTCATTTAACTGTGTGCACTGGGCAGATTGCTGTATTGTGGGAGGTTCCTGGATTAACACATACAAATACCAGATATGTGTGGCCAACTGCTAAACTGAGACATGGCCTAAGTGTATGAGCATGCCCAGTTCAGGCTTTTCTTTGCTTGTTGCCTGACATATGTCTCATTTATCAAAGTGTGCGAGCATGCCCAGTGTGAGCTTTCCATATGTTGAAATCTGCAGTCCACCACATTTGTGGTTGTGTGTGAACTTCAACAATATTTCACATATATAGTTGTGTGTTGGAAGTCATGTTGTGTACTTACTGCCCAACTGCTTTGTGTCTGAACCCAACAGGGATTATACTGTGCCTGCAGGGTTTCCATGGGATAGTTTGCATACAGTTGTCAACATGCTTTCATACTGACCAAACACTGTAATATCGTATAGTGTACTGATTCAGCACTTTCACTGTGGTGGACAGTATCCTGGGTTTCAGTCCTATCACTGCTTTAAATATTCATAGAGAGCACACCAGACTGGTTAAGGGCCAGTTGTGCACATATGACCATGTTGTATTTTGTTCAGATATGGACTACTTAAACCAGGCTTGTCCAACATTGGTAGTGTATTCCGCAACTTGGGTGGACATTGACAAACACTAGCGATGAGCCCTAGACCATTTCTAATGCTAGTCAGAGAGTGTGTTTGTCCTTCGACACACATTGTAACTGGATTTTGCCATGACATATTTCAAGGTTAGTATACTGTGCCTCTGTCTACCCGTGACATAACAGTGATACCCAGAGTAAACCTACCATCTCCCATCCACTCATCAAAATTCCTCTTGAGGAGAGTCAATGAGGGACTCTCTGGCTAACCTGTATTGGGAGTTTATTCAAGAGTGGTGGGAGCTTCTGGGTTATGGATCAATCACTACAGCATGTCCTATGTATGTCAGTGCTGGGGTTCAGGTCTCTCATATGCATAGCTCACTGGCATTCAGATTGTACAAGGTGCAGCATGTACATTGATTCCAGCTTGGACATGGCTTTATACATCAGGCACAGATTGCCCCTGGGCAGGCAGTATGGCACTGCCTGGAGCTGCAGTTTGTTTAATCAGGCAACCCATGGCATCTGTTCGAGCTCTTTGATCCTCCTGGTGAGGTACTTTTGGGGTCTTTCCACTTGATGGAGGTGTCTGCTGAGGTACATCCCACAGGGGCCATTGTACTCAATTATGAGGCTGATGAAGGATGACTGAAGAGGCACGATGACCTCCCCTGATCTAGATCTGACTACCTTCATGATTAGGTGGGTATATGGTATGTTTCTGTAACCACTACAGCCACATGGTTGTGAAATGCAAGATATCTATCAACTTGTGCCCCCAGGTCTCTTATTACTTCTAAAGTACTTAATGGGTTAACACCTATGTGGTAATTGGTGGGCACTTACTGTATATCCACAGGGGATGACTATACACTTTTCTGCAATTAGCTTGCTGACATGGTTCTGGCACCAGTTGTCTGTTTCTATGTGGCCCTTTTGTAGGATGCTTGTGTCAGCTGGAGAGTCAGATATGGTGCCCAGTTTGTAGTCCTCTGAAAACTTGTTCAGACACAGTCCTTCCATGTTGGCCTGTACCTATGGGAAATATATACCAAACAAGGGAGGTCCCAGGACCGAGCCTTGTGGGATGCCAGTTGTAGCTGGTTTGTAGTCTGACATGGCTGCAGCATTTCTGACCATGTCAGTTCTGTCCTTGGGCTGGTTTGCAACCCATCTACTGACATAGGGGTTTATATTTAAGCTGGTGAGCTTATCTATAATGAACACGTGGGGTATTGTATAGAAGGCTTTTGCAAGGTCCAGATAGGCTGTGTGGACCACATTCCCCTCATTAATGGTCTTGATGACTGTTTCAAATGAGTCAAACATGTTTAAGGGGCAGGATCTGCCCTTAAGAAAGCCACGCTGGGTAGGGTCCAGTGTCTGTAGGTCCCCAATATCTTTATTTCTGAGGTCCATGATGATGATCCTTTCCATAGCTTTGCAGACCAAGCTTGTCAGGATTCTGGGGTGATAGTTTGCAGTATCCATTCAGGCACCACCTTTGTGGAGAGGGACCACTGTTGCTGTACACTGCTCTTTGGGTACATATCCTGAAATTGAGCAGTAGTGTTATTTGGCGTTCCATTCTTCTTGGAGTTCATGTTGGACACAGCCCAGGACACCATCTTGTACCATTGATGCTGTGTGTTTTGCTTTGAAGATGCTGGCTGTTACCTCAGCATCTGCAATGTCAGGGGGCCAGCACTCTGCTGGGATAGATATTTGGCATTTTTTGGGGGGGGGGTTTGCACTGAACCTGTCAGGTTGGATGTTGGCAATGTATGTGGGTTTGGTGTATTGTTTGTAATATTTGAGTAATTCAGAGCATATCTGTGAATTCCCAACAAGGTTCCTACCATCAGTTAAGAAAGCCTTGTGATTATACTTAGTGTCCTGTACAATTTGTATCTTCATAGGTTCATAGGTTCATACTAGGCTATCTGCCCTAGGGCATTTATAACCCTAGCCAGAGTGTGTGTGGCTTTTGCCACCCCTTGCTATGTGAATATTATGCCCATTTAGGGTTTACTTTACTGTGCCTCTGTCTAGACATGACACAGTGATGACCCCCAGTGTAAATCTACGATCTCCCAACCACTTGGCAAGATTCCTGTTGAAGAGAGTCAGTGAGGGGCTCTGCCTAACATGGACTGGGATTCTGTTCCAGAGTGTAGGGAGCCTCTGGGTTATGAATCTGTCCCTCCAGCACATCCTATTTATTTATGTGTTGAGGTTGACATCTCAGCTCTCATGACTCTGATGGATTTGGATTTTCTGAGGTGGAGCATGTCCATTAATTCTGTATTGGACATGGCCTTGTACATCGGGCATACATCGCCTCTGAGTAGGCAGTTTGTGACTGCATACTGCTGGGGTGTCTTCAGCCAGGCAGCATATGACAAATGTTTGAGACCCTTTATCCTCTTGGTGAGGTACTTTTGAGGTCTTTCTAACTACTGCAGGTGTCGGGTAAGGTACATCCCAAATGGGGCATTGTACTCACTTATGGGCCTGATAAGAGAAGAGTATAGGGGCACAACGATCTCTCTTGATGTAGATGTGAATCCTTTCATGATAGAATGGCCAATATAGAAGGTCTTCCTAGCCACGTTGGCAATGTGAGTGTCACATGAGAGGTTACTGTCCACTTGTGTCCCTAGGTCCCTGATTGCTTCTTCCATACATAATGGATTACCACCTATGTGATAATTTGTGAGTACCTTGTTTGGTATTTGGCGAGACATTCATACTCTCCAGTGTCTTCAGGAAGGCTGAGTGGGGGTCCTGGGTTTGAGAGGGTGGTCTGTAGCATGCTACAAACTGTACAGCAGTTTTGCCTATGGTCAGTTGCACATGGATTGTCTCTGATGCTTTGTGCATTGTCAGTAATGTGGACGTGTGGGTATCCTTGCTGAATATGGATACTCCACCTCCTTTTGTGGTTAGGTCTAGGTTTTGGGGCCGAAAAGCATGATATGAGGTATAATCTGGTAGTGCTGGGGTGCTCTCAGGAGCCTTGATGCACGTTTCCGTCACTGCACAGACATCGATGTTCTCCATACTGGAGAGGGTCTCGAGAGCATGCATCTTGAGGTTTAGACTTCTGGCATTGAGCAGCATTACCCTTATATTTTTTCCACTTATGTTTTCTAGGGAGATGGGTTTGTCTTTTCAGTCTTGCCTACAAAAGGCACTATGGTGGTAGCAAGAGCCTTAGCCAATATCCAGACGCCCAGGGGTGACAGGTGCAAGCCATCCCTGGCAAAGCAGCGTGGCTTGTCAAGCATGACATCCCAAGCAGACAGACATTGGATCCCCTTGGAATGACACCAGTAATTGAGCCAATTGTTAAAGCTGATCATTCTGTGTTTGTACTGTGGCATCATTCTTGGTGAGGGTAGGATGCTGCTCAGGGTCAGAGTCATACCGGCCTGGCCTACATAATCACAGAGCTCCTCTATGTCTCTTTTCATGTAGTCCAGGGAGGTACATCTCAGGTCATTCACACCAGCATGGACAATGACTGGGTCATATTTGTACTTGCTTTGGAGTGACCTGCATGCTTGTGTTATGTGACAGATTGTAGCAGCCAACAGGCAGCTTACTGTACCCTTTTCCATGTTCAGTCTGGTGAGCGGAACATCAGTGTGTCTGACTATGGAGTCACCTATTACAAGTGTATCAGGCATGTTGTTTGTCCTTACGGGCTGTGACTGTTTGGCACACGGACTTTGTGTACTATGTGATGCATGTGCTATGTTTGGAGGTAGTGGTTGCTTGGGTGTCTGCTTTGGAGGCCTCTGTTGATTTGGTGGATTTTTAATTAGAGCCTCCGGGAATGCTTTTGTGTGTTTATGTCTTTGGTTTGCAGTTGTGATAGGTCTGTGTGATACTGGGTTTGTGGTGTGCGTGGTTACCTTCTCCTCCTGACTAGTTTTGACAGTACTGAGTTGAGAGAGCTCAGCCTCCAGTTTGGATAAATGGTTGCATCTCTCACATATATTTGTATTTCTTGGGGGGAGGAGAGGGTTGTCTGTGTACATGGGGCAGGTGTAACATTGCCTCAAGATTCACAGATTCAACATGTTTTAGCTGGCCTTAGTGGATTTTATGAGTAGCCATATTTTATTGCCATAATACTGATCAGAGACTACTTCCCTTTTTGGGTTTGCTCTATCATGTAGTAGCTTCCTCATTCTCTTGCATGGTTTGGTAATGGATGGGGTCCACCATGCCAGATGCCTGTGTGTATGGAATTGGGTCTTGGTTTTATTTGGGATTGCATAATCCATGCATTCCTGAAAGTGTTCATAGAATGCATTTATAAAGGGTTCTGAGGTGTGGCCCATATTTTCCACAGGCACAGGACCTTTAATGGATTCCACATTAGTTTGGAGGAGTGCAACATTTCCTTTACACATGTTTTTCACTGTGGTTTTCTGGCCAGGGACTGTGGTCAGGATGTGAATATCCAGTGTGATTACTCTATGGTCTGATCTTACCAGTGAGGGATACACTTTTCATCTGGCCATAGAGTACCCATGTTGCTGATTATCACATCCAGTATGCTTACCCCTCTTGTGGGAGTGGTACGTTGTTCCTGAGCATTTTGGTTTATGGATTCTAGGAACCTTTGGCCTAGAGTGTTGGAGCTGGAATAATGCTCCCAGTCTATGTTTGAGTATTTTCAGTCACCCAATATAATGTTGTTTGGAGAGCTTGATATTTCCATGTGTTCCAACGTAGGCCAAGTGCAGTTCCTGGCATTAGGAGGGTAGTCTGTAGCAGGCTACAAACTGGAAAGCAGTTTTAGCCACTGTTACTTCACCATGGATAGTCCATGCTGCTTCTTGTTGTGGTACCAACATGGGGGTGTGGTTATCCTTGACAATTATTGCTAGTCACCCTCCTTTTGTAGTTTGTTCCATGTTTTGAGGCTGTAAAGCACAGTATGAGGTGTATCCTGGTAGTGTTAGGGTGCTCTTGTGAGCCTTGACCCAGTTTTCTGTTACAGAACAGATATCAACATTCTCCATGCTGAGGGGAGTTTAGACTGCATGCATCTTGCAGTTTAGACTTCTGGCATTGGGTAGCATTACATCTAGGTTCTTATCCCTTGTGATACCTATGGAGGTGGGTTTGTGTTTTGATCCTTACCTATTCAAGGCACGTTGGGGGTGACAACAGCCTTTGCCAGTATCCAGAAGGCCAGGACTGATAGGTGCACGCCATCCCTAGCAGGTGGAGCATCGTGTCTTGCTCAGCATGTCATCCCAGGCTGGCACGTATTGGATCCCCTTTGACTAACAGCAATACTTAAGCCAATTATTGTAATTGATCATCTCGTCTTCATATTGTGGCATCATGCTTGGTGAGGGTAGGATGTTAGTCAGGGTCATCAAGTTTGCATATACTACATGGTGTTACATTGCTTAACAAATGGCAATCATGCCTCAGGTGGTGCTGCAGGGCTGTCTGTGTTGAATGCACATACTACACTCCCTGTACATGTTTGAAAGCAGGTTGTGTCAACTTAGGCATCCCTTTTACTATATGTGTGATTCAGAGAGAGGTATCATTTCCAGGGTTCCTACTGAGCCAGTGTATGTGCTATGTGTTGCCGCTTTGCCAAGGCATACTGGGCACGCCTCCTTCTGCCTACTGGGGCAGGCTCAGGTTGTTCCTCCTCCGAGTCATGCTCTGCCTGTGATTGGCTTGGCAATGGTGGGGGGCTGTTTGGCACAGCCCTTTGCTGGTCCTGCTGCAGCTGTTTTCACAGAATCATATTATGTAGCATAGCACATACCATGACAATATGGGTACATGTAGTTGGTGAGTACTGCAAGGCTCCACCGGATGTGTCCAGGCACCGGAACCGTGACTTGAGCAGCCCAAACACACGCTCGATTACATTTCGTGTTTGTGCGTGTGCCTCATTATGGAATTCTTGTTCAGGTGTGTGTGCATTTCTGATGGGTGTCATCAGCCACGGCTCCAGTGCATTGCCAGCATCCCCCACTAAGTGACCACGTGGGATGTCCCCATTGGCAAATGTCTGGTACAGCTGCGTCAGATGCCAGATATGGGAATCATGGTAGCTTCCAGGGCAGCCAGCACACACATTCATTATTATGCCCTGGGCATCACACACGACCTGGCAGTTGATGGAGGGGAAGCCCTTGCGGTTAATGTAGGCCCTACCCCACTAACCAGCTGGTGCTTTGATGCATATATGTGTGCAGTCTATTGCACCCACTACCTCAGGATATTCCGCTATTTGCTCAAAGAGACGCATATTGCTGGCCAATACCTCACGGGAATTGGGGAAATATACATGATCACCAACATGTGCTGATATGGCATCCAGGAACTGGTGCAGTACCCTGGATGCTGATACCTGTGATATCCCCATCATATCACCAGTTGGTCTCTGGAAGGTACCTGTTGCTAGTATTCTTAGACCAACACATATCTTGGTTTCCACTGGGATGTGTTCCCCTCTGTTGGTTCTGTGTGTGAGGCATGGCCTGCACAGCTCAACAATTTGCTGCAGGAGGTCTCTGTCCACTCTATAGCGCTCCACTATCTCCAGCTCATGTAACCCCTGGTAGGTGACCCTGGGCCTGTACACTCTTCCCCGTCTCCTCACTGTTGGTTGTCCAGCAGCATTTGCATAGTCACCACCCTCAGCAAGTTGCATATGTCTCCTTATAACAGCTATGGCAGCCCCTAGCATTTTTGGTCTGAGTGAAGCTTTTTCAGTTTTCACTTCTAATAGCTTACTCCTCTGTTGCAGTGTCTCTTGAGAGAAACATTCTGCACTGTTGTTGCAGAGTTTTAAGTGCTGGGCTACTGTTCTGCCTGTGTAATTGCCTTCTTCTGATTGTTTTCACCTGCTAGCTCTGCCAGTAATCCCTGCTAGCTTTCTACTATTTCCCATGCTTCCTTTTTCCCTTCTGTTTCCTCAGGAGGAGCGACGCGCATACCAGCAAAAACATGCTCACAGTGGCTAACACGCACGCACACATGCTTAGATGGACTAGAATCTGCTTATTCGGGTTAAAACACGTGCACACAAGCACAAACAAGCTTACAGGTGTTTAAACAGGCTCCTACATGCATATTCTGCCTTAAACGCGCGCACTCACGCTTACACGCGTGCACTCTAGCTTACTCGTGCCTACCAGCATGCACACGCACGCATGCACGACCCAGCAAGAAACTTTGGTGTTATCCATAGTGTACACCTTCCATTTCTTGGCTTTCCCATGCCTAATTGTTGACACTCCTCTTACCATGATGTGTGACTGACAGCTTTCGCATGCCACTGTGCTCCAATGAGCTGCATTCCTTTCATACATTCCCCCCCTGTGATGTCACCTATCTCCTACTCTGTTACTCCACCTTATCCTACTCCTACACTGCACAGAATGTGCTCATTTCCAATGTAACAGTACGATTCACTATCCTACCACTCATTTACATAGGATTGCCTACTAATGCTTAGTTACATGTCTTACACTCGGCTTCCCCCCTTAGCAACCCCTACTCAGTGGCCATGTTGTTTTAGCCTGCTATTCCCTTTCATTGTAAATTCATGCTTTGATTTTTTTATTTTTCTGTTTTTTTATAGGGCAGCCCAGTTGCGCGGTGCTGCGCTATGTTTAAATGAAAAAAAAAAAACATTTTTATTTTATGTTTGCATCGGGGTATGTTGCCAGTGGCCACATATTTGGCCATTGGCATGCTGCCTGGGACATTTGCAACCTTTATTTGGAGCTGACAAGGCTCCATTGTGTTATTTGCAGAATGGTACTCAGTTATCAACTGAGTACATTTCTGCAGATAACACGGCTCTTACACAGGCAGGTGTCTGTTTCCTGGATCGTGAAATTACCTCATTTGCATGCCTTTCGGCTGCAAGTGAGGTAATTAGCATATCCACGCCGTATCCGTGTAAGATCTGTTTTAGGTGCTCTCTTACACGCACATTCAGGCTGTTCCTGGATCGCGATGGCTGCATGGAGTCTTACACTACTCTTAGACTCCATGCAAGCCATCATTAATCCTGCCCAATGTTTCCTTGTTCATAGTTCATAGTTTTTAGTACTAAGCTAACTGCCCTTGCGAGCCATTTTAAGCTTAGCCAATTATCCCACCCTGCACCTTGTGTTAGTAAGGCAAACACCTTAGCAATTAAGCCACCCTCCCAACCCTTGTTGTATAACAGTTTATTTCTAACTAATTCATTATTGTTATTATTAACTGATATTTGTTCCAGATTAGTGGCTTTTAAACCAACAGGACTACTATCATGAAAATATTTGAATTGTTGTGCCAACGGACTATCTATTTTAGCTTGTCTAACATCTCTTAAATGTTCAGTCAACCTATTCTTAAACATACGTTTAGTTTGACCTATATAATACTTATCACAATTACATTTTATAGCATACACTACCCTCTCTTTGATACACTTATAATTCCCTGCTGTTTGAAAATATATCTGATTAATCTTGGGAAAAGTTGCTATTACAAATTCACATGCTGCGTAATTCCCACATGGTTTCATTCCTTTCATTGGGACCGATATTACCATGTTCTCTTGTGGTTTTGTAAACTTGATATGCACCAGCATATCCTTTAAACTTTTTCCTCTCTGAAATGAAAAAAAATATCTTCTGTTCAAATAGTCCCTTCAGATCATGAAACCTAGATAAAAATTTTCAGTAGTGTTTGATTATCTCCTTCATTTGCTCACTCAATATATTATAGGTCATAACTACAAAGAAATTGGTTGTCTCCAAATTTCTAATATTATCTTGGTTGCCAATATAAGGCACCCCTCCCCCCATTTTTTGTCTAATTCTTCCTCAAAATTATAGTCCTTGTTGCATATTCTCGAAATTCTTAAGAATTTCCCATAAGGAAGGGAATTCAATATATGTTTAGGGTGACAACTATCATCCATCATAAATTGATTAACCATATCAAATTTTCTATGCAACCTTGTCTTAATTTCTTTATCAGCTACACCATCTAGGGTAATATCAAGAAATTATTTTTTTTTACCATAACTTAATCCATCAAATTGAATATCAAATTTGTTGACTTGTAGTTGTGCAAAAAATTGTGTCACCAATTCTAAGCCCCTTCACACAAGAACATTAAATCATCTATATATCTAAAATAAAACTTGGTATATTTCTGAAAAAAATAAATTGGTATATATGTATTCTGATTCAAATATACCCATAAATAAATTTGCATACACGGGTGCGAATGAAGCACCCATGGCTGTACCATATAACTGATGATATAAAGTATCTTGAAAACAAAATACAATATTTTCTAAACTAAATTTGACTAAATCCATGATGTAGTGTGCTAATGGACTGTCACCTAAAGTGATACCAAGAGCTTCCATGCCATACACATGTTTGATATTACTGTATAAACTTTGTACTTCACTGGTTATTCAATACATATTCGCACCATCCACATACTGAACAAGGGTAGACTGGTGACAAAATTGGTTTAGTTGGCTAGTAAAGATGTTAAAAAGAAGGGGACCAAGAACTGAACCTTGAGGGACACCCATATTAATTGGAAAAAAAGGGGAATAAGTAGAGAGCCATTTGACAGATTGCATCCTACCTGTGAGGTAGCTATTAAACCAAGAAATAGCAGAAGAAGACAAGTTGAGTTGGGCTAACTTGGAGAGGAGGATAGAGTAGGAGATAGTATCAAATGCTTTAGAAAGGTCTAAGAAGAGGCAGGACACAAGTTTATTATCTCTTGCAAGACAGACAGTGTTAAGAAAAGAGATGAGAGCAGTACTAGTACTGTGATAAGTGCAAAAGCCATGCTGAGTTGGGTTAAACAAGTTTTGTTTCATAATATATGTTGAAATTTCTTTGTGGATACAACGTTCCAGAATTTTGGAAAGAGGGGAGAGAATAACTATAGGCTGATAATTTGAGAGCTCAATAGAGTTTCCTCCCTTGTGAACAGGAATTGTGTGGGATTTTTTTTCAAATAGTTGGGACTGTAGATTCTGTAAAGGAACGATTTATAAGGATGGAGACTGGATATGCAATAGCATTAGCTGCCATCTTAAGAAAGAGTGGAGGATGTTTATCAGCCAAATGAGAGCATGGTTTCAGCTTAAGTAGAAGGTTTTTTATATGTTTAGTAGGAATAGTTTTTAATGAGAAGGAAGAGCAGTGTGGTTGAGAGGAAGTAGAAGGTGAGAGAGTAATAGAATTAGAAGTGTGCATGAGTTTACTAATGGTATCAATGAAGTGTGTGGTGAAGAGAGAGGCAGGTTCAAGTGGTGTGTTGTTAGGACATGGGTTAGGAGTGGAAGGCTTGCTTGGGTGAAGAATATAGTTTATAGTGGACCAGCATTGTTTAGGGTTTATAGGTGAGAATGTTTGTTGAGTTAGATAAAAGTTATTTTTGTCATTAATAACATTCTTTTTAGCCCGGTTTGGAAGTTCTCTATAAGTTTGAAAGTTAGTAGGAGATTTTATTTTAGCCCAGAGTTTCCATGCTTAGTCTCTGATACACATAAGAAACCATGTGTAATTAGTAAGCCAAGGAGCACATTGAGATTTAACTCTGATGGTTCTGGGAGAGGCAAGAGAGTCAAGAGTATTAAGGAAAATAGAGTTAAACTGAGCTACTGCTTCATATAAAGGAAGAAAAGAGAGAAAGGACCAATCAATAACTTGTAGGCAGTTGTTAAAAGTCAGAGGGTCAAAGTTAGTCATCTTATGACAATCTTTGAATTTATGTGGTCGAGATTGATGGGAGGGAATTCTTTGGATAGAAACAGGATTATGATCATTTAAGCAGTCTGGGAGGGATACAGGGTATTGATAGAAGTGAGAATTAGAGATAAGACTCCAGTCAATAATAAGAGTTAGAATTAGTAGTCTTATGATGAAAAGTTGGAGTGGAGATAAGTTGGGTGAAGTTGTAAAGGCTAATACAAGAAGTAGGAGAGTTAGAACAAATGTTAAGCCAGTTGATATTGACATCACCAAGTATTATGGTGTCATTGGGTAAATTATCAGGCAACTAGTGAAGAATCTGTTCTAATAATGGAATGTTATTTCCTGGGGGAATGTATATGGCTACTAAAGATAGAGTTTTGTATTTATTAAGTTTGCAATTAACAATGAGAAGTTCAGCTAGGTGAAAAGAGGGTTGAGGCATGGAAGAAGGGGTTAGAGCAAGGAGATCAGAGTATACAATGGCAACACCTCCACCTTTGTTGTGTGTTCTGTCATGACATATAATGATGTAGCCAGAAGGAAGAAATTCGTTGTTATTGATATGTGGTTTTAGCCATGTTTCAGATAGAGCAACAATGTTTTGAAAAAGTCAGTCTATCCAAGAATGAAATTCGGAAGTCTTATTGAGGATACTGTGAATATTAATGGAACAGAAGGTCAAAACTTTAGAGTGTGGGTTAGATGAGTTTAGCTTAGTTAGAAGATCAGAGGTGTTTACAGATAGAGAAGGATTAGGACCAGAATTAGGATGAATGTCCCCAGAGAGTAGTAGTGATTTGAGAAAGTGGAAAAGAAGTTGAGTAAAAGGATAGATACAGAGTATGTTGTTGTTGTCTTTCGGCTTTTCCTGGTTAGGGGTTGCCACAGCGGAACTCCGGTCCACTAATGATTGGCATTAGATTTTGATGAATGCCGAGATGCCAGCTCGATTTTCAGCCTTCAACGAAGGCACACCCATTTATGCATGTCTTTCGAACGCCCAACCAACCGTGGGGAGGACATGCAGACTCCACACAGAAGGCACTCCCTGCACTCCAGTTGAGAATCAAATGGGAGAACCCCTTGCTGTGAGGCAACAATGCTACCGCTGCACCACTGCAGAAGTCAGGGGAACTCAAGAAAGGAAATTTGATTTTAGGGACAGTAAATTCAGTAAAAGAGAAAAGAGAGGATGATATGGGAGAGGAACAATGGGAAGTAGAAGGTGGAGTAGAGAGAGGAGTGGGACAACAAGGCTGTAGATTCAGATGAATGTGGTAAGAGGTGAGAGTGGAAAGGAATAAAAGAATAAATGATGAGAGGAAAAGGAGAAAAGGAGAGTAGAAGGGAGAGATATGCATAGTGTTATGAAAGGAAAGGGAAATATAAGAAAAAAAGGAAGGTGGTAGGAGAAAGGAAAGAGATAATTAAATAAGTATGACTGTAGAGGGGAGGAAAACAAAGAGTAGACAAGGAGTAATATGAACAGATAAAGGAGGGGCAAAAGGAAGAAGATAGTAGACTAGAAAGGGTGTGAGCCACTAAAATGAGAGGAAGGAGGGTGGAATAGAGGGGGGAGAGACAGAGAAATGTTAAACATGTAAAATGGTGATATTGGTTACTACAGAAACATATGCCATGTTTAATACCTCTATATATTGGGTGGAATTATTGTTATTATAATTATCATTATTATTGTCATTACATCTGAAAGAAGAAATACTTCCCTCCTTTCAGGATTCTTTTTACTCATACACTGAAATATGTAAAAAATAAATGAAAATAGTAAAGTTAAGAAGTAAAAAAATACACATGACTTTATGTTTTGGAAAAAAATGTCTTTATTGGAGAAGTACAGGGAAGGATGTACAGCTCAAAAATAATTAATTTTGAACAAAATAATGATAATGTATAAAATCTGATTTGACTTTTTAATTAAATGTTCTACTTTTATAAACAGACAATATATAGACATTGGTGTGTTTTCTATTTTAAATACAAATGCATTTAAAGCAAAACTGTGGTCTTTAGATTTGGACCATAAGCTTAGTTTCTGACCTATGATAAAAGGATATGACAAGTAATAAACCACAATCATTAGACTACGTGTATCCGCCAAAGAATGCTGGATAAAAATGTTTCACTAAAGCATTGCATGGTAAACAAAATGCAAGGTTGGCACATTCTTCCTTATGTGTGATATTTGTTATGTGTGATATGGAGTCCATGGACGAGTACTACTGGTTGCCTGTAAGCCTACACATATTTAGATTGTAATATGTCTGCATTAAAAGGTATCCATCCTGAACATGAGTCTTCCAAAGAAAGCAGTATTATTGATTTCAGAAACTAAGTGGTAATGCTTTCTTTGTGATTGGATCATACAGGTATCGGAATGCTATGTTTAGACTGATTAGAGTTCTTTTGTAAATGAGAGAGAAGGATCTACCAAGGTAATCTTTACAACTGAAACTGAAATGATGTTATACTTTTCTATGGCCTTAATGAGACATTAATAAATCAGAAAAAAGGGGAAATACACTTTGACATAAATGTAAATACATTTGGAACTTCTTTCTGGTTAGGGGCTGCCACAGCGGATCACTTGTCTGCTCATGACTGGCAGTGGAGTTTTACAGTGTTGAGTTGCCAGCCCAGTACCCAACCTTCCACAGAAGGCACACACATGCACGCACTCATGCCTAGGGCCAATTTGGAGTCTCCACGAAGGAAACCCACATGACCACAGGGAGGACATGATCCAGCCAAGGATTGAACCGGAGAACCTCTTGCTGTGAGGCGGCAATGCTAACCACTGCACCACCATAGCCACCCGTAAATATGTAGGGAACAAGCTAGCCAATATCAATAATCCAATTGCATCTTATATCAAGTTTCACTGACAAATTGTCAGGTTTCACTGACAAATGAAAAAAACTGTTTAGTTTGAATGATTTAGTTCTGCTTTTTTTTTTTTTTTTTTTTTGGTGTGTGCACATGCGTGAGTGCTTGTGTGTGACTGTGTGTGTGTGTGTGTGTGTGTGTGTGTGTGTGTGTGTGTGTGTGTGTGTGTGTGTGTGTGTGTGTGTGTGTGTGTTTGTGTATGTGTGTATGTGTGTGTGTGTGTGTGTGTGTGTGTGTGTGTGCATGCGTGTCTGTGGAGGATTAACTATGAGCTACTTACACACTGTCATGTTATACTGCTCAGTCAGGATGGCCTTACAGAGTAAATTAACATGATGCAAACTATAGAATATTGCAAAGATGTCAGCCAAATAATGTGTAACAAATTTACTATCAGTGCACTAATTTCACTTTGTCCAAGTTGTGAATGAAATGGGTCTGCTGACCAGTTCACTTACCTGGTTATCAAGCTGAAATAAATATCAAAAATAGATGGATAGATAGATATATAGATAGATAGAAGTAGAGCTGACTTTTGGGTGCTTCATGAGACAATAATTGCAAAATACTTAGCTAAGCTGTTAATGAAAGGAAACATGAATTGTTCAGAACCAGAATAAAGAACAATGAAGTAGTTGTAAACCATCAGGTGCAGTTTAGAAAATAATGTAAGATATTTTGTGAGCTTTTTATTAGAATAATATAGTCATCATGTTCTTGACTGATTAGTTTTACATTTATTATATAACAATTACATATGAAGTCAATAATGAATTTGACACAACCACCAACAGCACAATATACAATGGTAATCCAGTAATAAAAATAAAATGTCATAAGGACTGGAGAACTTCCAAAGTAGGTTTTATCAATGCCTGTAGGGATCTCCAAATTAACATTTTAAAATATATTTTAATAAAACTAACAAAGCAAGATTCTTTGCACCATCTAAGGACCTAGTTGTAATTATGATTCCCCCTAAAAATATATGTGATTGAAATGAAGTAAAGAATTATAAACTGATTTCAATACAAAGTTTAGACTCTTATTTCTTAGATACCTTTTGACTAGAAGCTCAGATAAAGTTTAATTCAAAGAAGGCTAAATATTTCATACAGGGCAGATAAGTAATAGACTCTATTGAGCCTTTACATTGTAATGCAAGTCAACAATACTAGGTTAAGGGATCCCCTTCCTGCTGCAAAAATAGTTTTCTGCTCCATGGATTGACTCCCTTTGCTCTACACACTAAGCAAGAGAGGTCCTAAGTCAGGGCTCATTTCTCGGATTAAAAGTTAATACATTAAAGCAGCTTTTATCATACAAGTGAATTTGAGGCGGTTATTCTACAAAAGGAAAAACTCTAGATAAGGATGCCTTTCTCTTGTATGCACTCTATTTCAGCATATGGGGAGCTGCCCTTGAGACTAAAGTATAAATGACAGAAAATGCAGGAAGCAAGCTAGGTAAAGGCATTGCTTTGATAATTTGTTGCTAGTGATATAACTGTGTCAGAAAAAAAAGTAAACACGACTACTCCAAGAAGCCTAGCTCTAGTAATATGTAGTATGCTCATATATCAGCACTAGTTTATAATGGTCATAAAATGGTCTTGGCAAGAATCACTGCATGCAGGAAGAAAGGACCCTGTGAAACAATGCAATATGTGGACTATCACACCTAAAACGGAATATAATCAGTAATGTGGGTAATACAGATAGAGAGACAAAAGGGCAGTTAGAAAAAAGGAGGGCCAACTCTTTAACAGGAAAGATAAACATAGTAAACTCAACCATTCCCCAGTGAGTTTTCATACACTAAACCACATCACTTACCCATAAAACCATACTGGAGTTGAAAAAATAGATGCATTAATGATTATATCAAGGGGTAACATGGATAAAATTAGACAAAACAGGCTCTGAACCTGTCTATCTATAAGATATAAATATCTTGCACACTGAGTTAGAATAACTGGAGGTGGTTTAGGAGATATCAATCAAGGGCCCTACAGGCAATGAGTGCGTTATCTAATAAAGCCTATTCATTGGAAAGAATGAGAATTTAATTCGGTATCATAAAATGATAGTATCTATAGGCATATTAAAAGTATGGGTATAGATATTCAGATCTGGGCAGAGTGCAATGCATGGAAACAGATACTATAGGAGGAGATAAGACCAGTTCACTGAGTGGCGTGCAGCTACAGTTATCCCACTCCACAAGGGGGGATCCACCTTGGATCCCGGGAACTACCATCCCATCAGTCTGATGAGCCTGACCTGCAAGGCCATGGAACGTATTATCATGGAACATATAGACAAAGATATTGGCAACCTTCAAACACTGGACCCCACCCAGTTTGGGTTTGTAAAGGGCTGATCTTGTCTCCTGAACCTGAATGACTTCTTTGAATCAGTCTCCAGAGCCGTGGATGAGGGCAAGGCAGTCCACACAGCCTATCTGGACCTTGCCAAGGCCTTTGACACCATCTCTCACTCTGAAATCATAGATTATTTATTTATGTATTTATTTATTTATTTATTTATTTATTATGTATTTATTTACATTTGTTGACTGGGAGTACGTAGGTCCATTTTCAGCAGAGACCCAGGGAGAAAAGCTCCACAGTTAAAATAAACAGACAGTAGTTACATTGGATTACATAGCGATTAACAATTTAATATAGCAATTAATTAGAAACATATTTACAGATGAAGAACATAGCACATCAGTAGACAACTAGAATCTTTATCTGCGAAGTACATAACAGACATTAACAAATGTTACAATAAGAAGTTCCTGCTGTATAGTAAGTACTAGGCTTATGAGCATCTCAGCTTGCTATAATCATGGTAGTTAGTGGGGTGGAAAGAAAGGCAGTGGTTGGATGGGGTGGGTGATATGAGAGTGGGAGTTGCAAGGGCATAGCCAGCATGTTTTTAGGTGCACTTTTAGTAAAGTTTTGAAGTGGGTGCATGATGGTAAGGAGGTAATTGTGGGTGGGAGGGAGTTCCATAATTTCACTATGGCACAAGAGAATAGTGCTTCACCAGCAGAGTTATTGGCTTTAATGATCTGCAAGTGATTTTTGTTGCTGGATCTTAGTGGTCTGGTAGTGTGATAGGGTTGGAGTAGATTTTGGAGGGATGGGACATTTAGTGGATGGTTTACTAGTTTGTGGGTGAGTGATAGTTGATAACATTGAAGGAGGTAAGGGAGTTCAAGCCAGCCCAGTTCAGCAAGTGAGAGACAGTGGTGACTACAGTAGGATGCTCCTATGGCGAATTTGGCAATTTTGTTGTAGCAGGTCTCTAGCTTGTTTAGATTGCATTGCCTTAGGTTGGTATATATTGGAGAGGCATAAAGTAGGGTGGAGATAAGGTAGGAATTTGCTATTGAAATCTTTGCTGCTTTGGTGAGAAGTTGCTTATTTCTGTATAACGCTCCTAGTTTTTTGTGGACTTTTTTATGGTCATCGATATGTGAATGCCAAATTTTAGTTTATTGTCTATTTCCACTCCTAGCAATTTGGTGTGTTCAGTTGAGTATATAGTTTTGTTGTCTTTTGCTGTGATGTTAAAGTGAGAGTTGTTTTTAGTATGTTTGGTGGGTTGAAAGATGAGTAGGTTAGTTTTGTTTGGGTGAATATGAATTGGGCATCGGATAACCAAGTTTCAACAGAGGAAAAGGCTTCCTGTGTGACTTTTTGCAGTTTGGGTAGGGAGTGGGCTGAGCAGATGATGGCTGAGTCATCTGCGTATTGTATAAGTGTGCCATGTTTGGTGGTAAAGGCTAGATTATTAGTGAAAACAGAAGAGAGTAGGGGTCCAAGGATGGATACTTGATGAACCCCTATGGAGACAGGTAGTTGGGGAGATATGTCATTCTGCCATACAATGGATTGTTGGTGGTCAGACAGGTAACTCTGAAACCAGTTGGTGACCGATTGAGAGAAGGATAGGTTACTGAGGACAGAGATGAGTTGTTTGTGTGGGACCATGTCAAATGCTTTAGATAGGTCTAGGAAAGTAGTAGAGGAGAGATAGCCATTGTTTTTATCCTGAAAGATAGTGCTAGTAAAGGAGAGTAAGGCACTGGTGGTGCTATGGTTTGGTCAGAAACCATGCTGAGTATTGGAAAGGAGGTTGTTAGTAAGGAGGTAGTCTGAGACCTGAGAGTGAATGCTTCTCTCTAGTATTTTGGAGAGTGGAGAGAGAATAGCTATAGGGCGGTAACTGGTTAGTTCTGTGGAGGGGCCACCTTTGTAGAGGGGAATTATATGTGATACTTTCCACAGTGAGGGAATGTAACTTTCTGACAGAGATCAGTTAATCAAGATGGATACTGGGTAGGCCAGAGCATCAGCTGCGATTTGTAGGTATTCACTTGGGAGGTTGCCTGCTGCTAATTTGGTTGGCTTAAGTTTAGTTAAGAGTTTTTTCATGTTGGAGGTATGTACAGGAGAAAAAGTGAAGGCAGTGAGGAGATTACTAGTTGAAGGTGAGGGTTGGAGGGGAGCGGGGTTGTGTTGTTTAGCTAGTGATAGTATGGTTTGTGTGAAGTGTGTGTTGAATGAGGTAGCAATATTTTTGGAGGAGTGAGGGATGTTAGGAGGAGGGGTATTGACTTTACCTGGGTGGAGGATGGAGTTTATGGAGGACCAGAATTGTTTGGGGCTGTGTTGGGAGGAGTCTAGGGCAGACTGGCAGTATTGGAAGTTGTCCTGTTTTATTAGCTTTTTAACTCTATTGCATAGTTCTAGGACTTTCTGTCTAGCTGAGGGGGTTTTGATATTGCGCCAGTGCTCCCAGGCTTTATCCCTGTTTTTCATTTCTGACTTATTGGTTTTCTGTAGCCATGGGGAGGGTTGTGCTTTTGTTCTGCAAAGTCTTATGGGGGGATGGTATTTAAGGATGCTCAGGAAGGTAGTATTAAAAAATTCAACTGCTTCATCAAGACTGAGGTACTTTAGGGGATGCCAGTTACATTCTTTGAGGAATGATTTCTAAAGAAAAGTAAAGAGGAATGATAAACTTACTAAGCTGGGCATTAATCCCTATGTCACTCGATGGGTTGCCAACTGGCTTACTGACAGAATCCACACTGTAAAAGTAGCTGACTCCAAATTCAGCTCCAGACAAGTGACAAGTGGAGTACCATAGGGTTCAGTCCTGGGACCTCTTTTGTTTGGCATCTACTTCTCTGAAGTACAGGCCAACACTAATGGCCTCTGGCTAACAAAGTTTGCAGATGACTGCAAACTGGGAGCCATTACTGAATCCCCAAATGATGTGCATACTCCACAAAAGGGCCTTACAGAAACAAATGCTTGGTACCAGAGCCATGGGCTCAAGCTCAATGCCAAGAAATGTATAGTTATCCCCTTTGGGAAAAAACATGTACCCATGAATTAACACATAGGTGGCAGTACACTAAACACTGAAAGTGTGATAAGAGACTTAGGGTCACAGGTGGACAGTGGTCTCACCTTCAATAACCACATCACCACAACAGTCAGGAAATTCTTCTATGTGGTGCACCTCATCAGTAAGGGCTTTTCATCCAGAAAAAAGGAGGCCATTGTCCCATTGTACTCATCCCTCATTAGACCCATTATAGAATATAATGCCCCATTTGGTGTGTACCTCTCAAGACATCTGCAACAACTGGAAAGGCCGCAGAAATACCCCACTAAAAGAATCACAGGCCTAATGCAGATGCCCTATGCTGACCGCCTTAAAAAACTCCAGCTATACTCTGTTGCATATCGTCTACTCAGAGGTGATCTCTGCTTATCATACAAGGCCATGTCAAACCCAGAGCTGTTGAACATGCTACACTTAAAGAAATCCCAATCCCTCAGAACCACAGGCTCCAGGGATCTGAACCTTGTCATCACAATAAACAAAACATGCTGGAGGTATAGATTCCTGACCAAGAGACTCCCCAGACTCTGGAATAGACTGCCCATACATGTCAAGCAGAGCACCTCCTTGGCCCTCTTCAAAAGGAACCTTAACGAGTGGATGGGAGAAAGGAAATTCACCCCTGGATTCATGTCAGTCACCCTGCTAGACAGGGGTCCAGGGAAGTAAATAATGTGGGAAGGAATAGCCAGGGAATTGTTATGGCTAGGCTTGTATAGACCCTAGGGCAAATAGCCTAGTACCAACCTATGAACCTATGAACTAAGAACAAAGTGAAGTATTTTTATTATACTGCATGATTTGCTGCATCAATAAAATTTACCCAATAATTAAATGTTTAGTCTTTATTATTTAGAAAGACAGACAATATTGCAGTTTATGGATAACTATAAGCAAGAAAGTGAGAAGCTGCAGTACTCAGGATAATATTTATACTATCACCTCATGATAGTTTCCATGGGGCATGACATTTGAGCTCCAAAATGTCCATATCACTCTAACCAATACTGACTGCCACTTCACAGCAAGCCTTATACGTCTATATCTTCTGCTAAGCATGATTGCTGTTTTAACACCTCAGCTGAAATCTCCAATAAACCTAACACCTTCCTACTGGGTGACTAACTATCCATTAGTGAAGTGGCTGACCTACACTGCCATTTATTGGCATGACCAGCACTTTCTTCACATTATAAAGGCTAATGTCCTTGTGAGATTAGTAAACCATCCTTCTAGGCGCCTCAGTACCCTTGACCTTATCCTTACCAATATGGTCACTTCTTGCACACTACCTTATATATCATTTTCCATTTTTAAAATCAGACCATGACTCAATGATCTTTTCCTTTAGAACTGATGGAACTTCCTCTGAAGATGCATCTGTGTTTATGGATTTCTCAAAAGCAAACCTTCTTCCATAACTAAAATAAATTCTGATATAATCCTCCTACGATATATTCCATTGTTAAAGTTGCTGTCTATGCCCCTGACTACTACTCCTACATAAATAGTGATATTGATAAAGTAGCCCTTATGTCAACCAAATATACTGAGAAATTTAAGAACACATCAGTATGGTATATACACACACACACACACACACATATATATATATATATATATATATATATATATATATATATATATATATATATATATATGTGTGTGTGTGTGTGTGTGTGTATAAAACAGGAAAAAAAGATTAATTCTTATAAGATGTCTTGTTCGATTTCACTTAAAGCACACTTAAGCAAGTTAGTAAAGAGCTTAAGGGAACCATTATGAAGCTCAAAGCTAAATATGAACTTAAACAGCCACTATGTCAAAAATAACTATATATATTTAAATTATGTCAGGAAGTTAAGAACTAACATTCAGCAATTTTTAGAACTAGTCTACAATAATACCATCCAATCTGAACCAAAGGATGAAGCTAATATCCCAGCTGACACGTAGTGCAAATTTTACTCCATTCACAGCTGTCACTGTTGCACAGATTGCCCAGTCATAGTCACATCATTTAATTGCTACTGAACAAGTCCTGTCAACACACTCAAAAGTTGAGAACACTTCATCATGGGCTCAGGTAACATACCAGGTTGCCTAATTATCAGAACTAGCCAAACTGTTTACTCAAAGCCTCTCCATTGCTCCCATTCATGAAACCTTGAAATCAGCCTTATAAATGACATGATTACCCTGATAACTCTAGATCCATTATTCTGACTAGCATGACATGTAGAAATTTTTATCTCATAGGGGCCTTTTTGAAATGTTGGAACTTGAAATGCTGGGCCCTGTGATGTGGACACTGGTCAAAAACTCAGTCTTTCATATTCTACATCTAAGATTGACATTTCTCAGAATAGTTCTTTCTCTCCAAGGTATGGGGATCTCTGAGTTATCTGATATAAGTCTGGAGGGTATAGGTAGGTTCCACTCCATATTGTGAGGTGCATGTGGGCTTGCCCTCTACAAAAAAAAAGTTTAAAGGAGAAGAATAATGTTTGACATTCACATTCCTCCTGCAATTTCACTTTTTTCCTGGTCTGTTGGTACATGGTATTGTGAGTCACTACATTACAATAGGGAGCCTTAATCTCAGATCTCATTAATCTGGAGATTGAGAAAAAAATCCTATAACCCTGAACCCTCATCAAGCTGGCTTTGTCAAAGGAAGGTCCTTCTTTTTAAATTCACTAATGTCTTTAAAAAATCACCAAAGCAGTGGATAATAAATGTGTAGTCCTTCCGGGATATCTGGACCTGGACAAGGCTTTCAACATTATTCACCATGGAAGCATTATGGACAAATTTGTAACTCTGACTATAATCCCTTATGTTGTGCAATGGATAACTAACAGGTTGTCTGACAGATCCCATTGTGTTAGAATTGTAGGCGACACTTCAGAAAACACACATATACCAGTGGTTTACCACAGGGTATCTATGTCTCCGCTATTCAGCTATACTCCTGAATATGGTTATCTAAGTTTACAGATTATTATAAATAGCAAATTGTCATCCAGTCTAATACTGACTCACACTTGTTCCAACATGGGTTAGACCATACAAACAATTGGTGCAAAGACAATGGTTTGAAATTAAATGTGAAAAATGTTACACAGTGAATTAAACAAACATACTCACATGTCATATAGATGACCCACCCCTGCAATTAGATATTGCCATAGCCAGAGATGTACCATGTAGTTATCTCTTGTCACACCCTGGGCCATTCCTCAATCTGCTGATCTGGGTCATTCCCCCACAAATTTAAGATGAGTACCAAAATAAGCTTTCTTTTACTGAAGGTCCACAACAAGATGATTGCTAAATTAATAGCTATAGTTAAGCTAATGCACTAAACTACACATGGAACACTAAAGTGTTTCAACAAATTAATTATCATTATTTAGAAACTGTAAGCCAGTACTGAAGATTGTGCAACCTGACATCTCGTACCTGGTCAGCTGCCCCCTTTGCCTCACCCTAGATATGCATCTGTTCTTAGGAGATATAGGCACTCTATTTGATAATTACTCGCTTTTGATTGTTTTATCACCACAGCAGTTAGGAAGGCCTTCTGTCTGACAGTGTATTAAAGCACTAATATCCTTTACTTCTAGCTCATCAATCACACTATTTTATATAATGCCGTTTTGCAATGTATTTGTCAAAACATATAACTAACCTTGAGAGACCTCAGAGGTTCCTAACTATCTAACAAGATCAGTGGCCTCAAAAATCTTAGTTACCAGGATAGATTGATAGCCCTCTCCCTTACAGGGATCTGTGTCTTGCCTTTTCAAGCCATAAAAAATTCCATCCCTATTTGACCTTCTATTCCTTCACTGAATAAATTAATCTTTGCATAACAGTTAAAAGGAATTAATCTTCATCAACAACTAACAACAGATTCATATCCCAGTCAACCCCCATCTTGAGAACAGACTACTGTTATATGTCTACTAAAGTAGTACCTTTACCACAAAATAAACCTAAGTAATTTGATGGAAGCCTCATATTCTACCCTGGTCTATGCTGTACTACCCTCCTTGAAGCTGGAGTGGAAATTATGAATATCTGTCGTTAGCTAGGCTTGCAAGGGTTTGCAGAGTGATAGCCTAGTACTTGCCTACAGACCAATAAACCTGATTCTGACACCCATATAATAATAAGAAATCGAGGATTAATATCTGTCAGTTAGGAAATGGTATTTATTGAAGACAAGTGGGTGAGACTTCTACATCAGTGATTTTTAACACCATTGGTGTGGAATAAGGAATGAAGATCACTACAGTCAAACATTTTGAAGAAGTAGATAGGAAAAGGGCTATACATCGCATATGATCTCCAGATCCATGTCCTGGATCAGAAGTTAGATGCAAATAATGAAGACAATTATGGACCTTGATATTTGAGAAATTATTAGTGCTAATTTAGGAAAAGTATGGTATTGAAAAAAAAAATGACGGATAAGAGAAGAGGTAAAATTTCGACTGGCATTAACCTTTTTCTAAATCAATATAACAAATTACTAGAATACAGACATATAAACCTTCATAAAGGTTTAAAATGAGCACTTAAGATATGTGTTATGCTTGATAACGGCAATCCAAAAATTGCTCTAGTATTCCTAATACCCTTTACTTATATCTCATCAGACCCTGTATTGAATATAATGCCTCATTTGGCTTGTATTTGTCTAAACATACAGCTCAACTTGACAGACCTCAGAAGTTCCTAACTATGCTTTGCATAATGAAACAAGATAATGTTCCTAACTTAATACTCCTAGCTACATTTTGGATCAAGATTTCTCATCAAATATTTCAATGAACAGAGTGAATGATTATTTGATATATTGCTGATGATGAGAAATTACTTCAGAAATCTCTAGCTTTGTAACTGAATGGTTTGTTTCATGTTTGTCATGTGCTGTTAGTACATTCATGTATTATTGCTTTCTTTCTTGACTATTCAATAAAAGTGACTTAAACACTTAAGCAAGTCTAAATATACACAAGATGATATAGCCTGATAACTTTCACTTTGAATTCCTAGAGAATGAGGGGGAGATCTAACAATGTATCTAGCAAACCTTCCTATCATAGGAGGCCATTAACTTTGCTGAAGGCTCAGTGTGTCAAATGTGATTCCATTTCAGAAGCATGGAAACAAAACAGTGACTGGGAAGTCTTGAGCTGCCATTTGTAATGTCAGTAGAGAGTAACATTTTGGAAATACTACAGAATGTGAGAATTTTAAAATAGTAAAGTATTATTGTGGCAGACAACTTGTTTTATGTCATCTAGGTCACCCAGATAAATTTAGCAATTTTTGATGTAGTAACACTACAATAAACTAGATAGGAGTTTTGATGTGCCTACTTAGATTTCAGCAAGGCATTTAAGATATTACACACAGAAACTCTGCATACATTCAGATAAATCAGGAGCTTGTCATGCAGTTTAACATGCTTATGACAGTGGCTAGACTACAGAAAACAGTGATTTGTAGTAAATGTAATCTTCTGAAATTAAAGGCTGGCTACTGCAATGTATCACATGAGTCTGAGGAACATACATTGTAGAGGTTCTGGGTAAAGAAATGCATCAGATTTGCTGATGGCATATAGATACACAACATGGTTGGTACATCCGATGATGTGGAAATAAGAAAAAGAAACCTGGCAAGATGAAAGAATGGTCTAAAATATGGAAGTTTTAGTTTTGCAAAAAAAAATGCAAAATGTCAGCCTCTGCAGTGGTGTAGAGTGATAAAGCACTATCTATGCCCTAGCTAATTCTGGTTTGATTAATGGCTATGGTTTTTAACCCTGGGAGGGTGGCTGGCCTTGTGGGCAGCTCCTGAGATAATCCTGGTAGAGGCTGGGGATGTTACTATTGGTTGGTATGGTCCAATGGAGGGAAAAGGTGCAGAAATGGCTGAGCTGTCACAGAGACTGGACAATATGTCGCACATCTCCATTACACTCCCATCCCTTGGACATAACCATGAGATCCACAAAGAAAGGGAAGGAGGGAAAGAAACAGGGTACCTCAAAAAGGAATTCTGCCACAGGGGGCAGCATGATCCCCCCTACTCCCACCCCACAATGCCCTTAACATCCTTGCTGGCCCTGGCTAAAATGTAGGCATTGGACAGTGTATTGATTGATGAGCTGCTAGACACAGCACTTAAATGGCTGTTGGAATGAAGAAAGGGGGCAGAAAATAAAAAAAGAAAAACAAATTGCAGAATAAATGCGTATTTACAGAGGAAGCAGAAAGGAGTAACAGAAGGGACTTGGCAGCAGTAATATCACATGCTTTAAAAGTAAGAAGTATGACATGTCAGCTAAGAAGATTCTAGAGATCCAATGTGTTGATAACGAGGCATTGGCAGAAGAAACAAAGACATTATTGGTAAGACCCAATCTGGGGTACTGCTCTTTTTTGCATAATCCAGGCAGAAATTGGTGAATGATCCCTAAAAGAACCATATAAAGAAAAAAATATTGATTTTAATACCAAGAGGCTCAATAAAGGACTTTGTGGGGAACAAATGAGAAACAGTTAACTATACTGAAGAATTGCATCAGCTCTTATTATGTGCACTCTTTCAAAAAATAAATATATGTGAACAAATTGCTATAGCTTGAAGACTGAGGGAGGATTATGTTAAGATACTGGCGTTACAAAATGTTATATGATTAGACTGTTTTCCTGGAGATATTGCAGCATCAAAATAAAAAAAAGCAACACATTTCAGCAAATCACGAGTCCAACATAAGGAAGAAAAACAAACAAGCTGGTTTTAAGCAGGAACTTCACTTAATTTTAGAATCCTAATGTTATTATTAAATAATAATTATTCATTATGAATGTTAGGTCAGAATGCTAGACCCTTTCTCGTGGAAATAAACAAACAAGTCAGGACCTTAATAAAATCCTCCAAAAACATAATTTGAGGTTAAAATAGCTACTCAGGTCAAAGACAATCACAAGGCATTTTTTAATTATGTTGGTAATCTCAAAAGCACAATGCAGCAATACCACTCATCCTCTCAGCACAAGAAATCTTGACAAAGCCAGAAATAATGGTGGGGGAGGCCCAAAAATAGGGGCAGATGTTAAAAATTGCTCCTATAAGCTTAGAAAGTTGCTAGAATGACAGGTTCTAAATTATTGTATATTTTCTGAAGGATATGAAGCTTGAAACTCAAATGTCTGTCATTATTTAGTATTATTTAGTGATTTCAAATCTCAATAATTTGCTAGAAAACCACAAATATTATGAAAAAAACACCAAAAATCTGAGGTGAAAATCTGGACATTCTGCAAAAGTCTGGACAGTTGAGAGGTATGAATACAACAATGTGTTGAGCTGATTGTAAAAGATATTACCTACACTGATGCTGAAGATATAGTGAACCTCCTGGCCGATAAACTTAGCTCTAACTTTACCCCTGTCTCCCCTCCATCTGTCCCTTAAGATATACCTGAAACTGGCTGGCCTGTGGCTATCACACAAGACCAAGTCCTAAAAATACTATCAAAATCTAAAAGAATGCTGCATCAAGCACAATTTAGCTGCACTCCTAACAACACTATTAACGGTCAGCATCCATACAGGCTTTGACAAAGTGAATGGAAAAGCGCTTATCATTTCCTTGCTTAAGGGAGGACATTACATAGTCTGACCAGCCTTATATGCAAAGCCATGGACATTTTTATCATGGACCTAATCAATCACGACATAGGGAACCTCCAAACACTGAACCCATCTCAGTCTGAATTTGTCAATGGCAGATCATGCTTACTCATCCTGGTGGATTTTTTTCATAGTTTATAGGTATATACTGGACTAACAACCATCAAGGCCTTTATAAGCTTAGTTGTGCACTCCAACCCAGTTGTGTTCGTATGTATCATGTGCAGTTATTACAAAGAGATATGTTAGTTAGGAAGTTTCAAGAGGTTAAGAGGAGTATGTTAGTTTGGGCATTGCTGTCTGCCTCCGTCTAACAGAGACATGGGGGCCAGACCTAGGATAAATTTCTAAATTCCTGTCTCATGGTGAAGGTTATGCTTAAACAGGGTTAGGGATGGACTCTGATTCACATGACTGGGGACCCTATTCCAGAGCATGGTGATCTTCTGTCTTGCCAACATGTCTGATTTATATCACAAGCAAAATTTAAATCCTTGGCTCTAGTGATTCTGATGTTGGTCATTTTGTAGATATATAAAAGTTCCACCGGAGCTGAATCTGAGGATGACATGTATGCCAGGCATAAATCAAATCTCAGTAATCGGTAGAAGACAGATGTCTTTAAGGCAATCTGTAGAGGACAATGTGTTTATAATGTAGATTATCCTAGTATGGAATTCTGTGGGCATTCCGAATGTTTCATATGTCTGACCACGTACATCCACAATAGGGTAACACCACTCCAGAAATAACAGCTAAAACCTATGTGGGAGTGAAAGAATAGGCAAATCTGAAAAAGTATAAATACTTTAATGAAACTTTTTATAGCCTCAACAAAATAAACACCAAGGATTAAGTGCTTTCTTCCCACTCGAGGGACTTCCATCAGAATGCCATTTTCATTTCCTTTTATACCACAATTTCCACAATTAAAAACAATTAATTTAAAAATCAGAAGACAAACAATTGTTTTGATTAAAATAACTAACTTTTATAATTTATCTTTTTATCATAGTTTCATGGCTCTTACCTTGAGTGCTAGTTGCAAAACTATATTATCATTTAAACTAGGGAGGAAGCTGCATTCATTTATTTTTATTTTTATTTTGATTTATTTTACATTTGTTGACCGGGCTAGTCCAGCTGGATACATATCCATTTTCAGCAGAGGCCCGGGGAGAAAAGCTCCTCGAAAGTAAAGTACAATATTATATATAAAAACAAAACAAAATTTCACAGGTGCAAGTACAATACAAAATTAAGCTATTTGTTACATGAAAGATCATATAGATGTGAGTAGAGTAGAATATAAGGAAATATGTTCACTTCAAAACACATTTGATTGCAGAATCTTATGATATGTATCTTTTGTTAGCATAGTAGGTAGTCTGAAAGACATTTTTGGATATAGATAGAGAATTTAATCAATTTTAAGGCCTGTTATATTTATGGTTTTCATTAGGCAGTTAGTATATACAGTAATAAGACAGGTATCTTTGTGAAAAAAAATGACATGAGAGGTTAGTCTGGGTTCATACAGGTGCATAATCAATGGGATTTGAGGTAGGTTTTAAGCCTGATTTTAAATTGTGTTAGTGAAGAAAGGGAGGTCAGGTCACTGGGGAGAGAGTTCCAGGTTTTACCCATGGTATTAGAGAACAGAGAGTCCCCAGCCTTATTGTAGGTTTTGCCTATTTGTACTAGTATTTTATTAGATGAGCGTAGGGTCTTAAGGTTGCTGTAGGGGGTGATAAGGTTGGTAAGAATTGGTCTGTTATTAGGCTGAAACATGATTTTGTAGGCAAATGTTAATTGTTTAAATAGAAGTAGATTTGGTAACTCTAGCCAACCTAGTTGTTCATAATTAATACAGTGATGGGTTCTGAATATAGAGCATGTTGTTTATCCTATTGTTATAGGAGACAGCCAGTTTGTTCATGTTGTTTTTTGAGAGGTTAGTATATATATGGGAGGCATAGAGGAGGGTAGAGATTAAGTGGGTCTGGGCAATAGTAGATCTTGCTAGTGGGGTAAGAAAGGATTTGATTCTATAGAGGGACCCTAGTTTTTTGTTGACTGTTTTTATGGTATTGTTAATGTGACTATCAAAGTTAAGGTTATTGTCAATTAGTACCCGTAGGAGTTTTGTGGTAGAATCGGGGGATATGATGGTTCCATTGTTCGATGTGACAGTAAAGTGTAGTGGTGTGGCCCTATTGGTGGAAGTAAAAAGTAGGAGTTTTTTTTGGGGGGGGTTCAGGATGAGGCACTGGTGTAGTAACCATTCCTGAACTATGTTAACACTTTTTGGGTTCAACCTGGTTTGAATAATAGTACATTTTTTTGCAACCAGTACTCAAGACAAAAGCCATGAAACTATGATAAAAAGATAAATTATAAAAGTTGTATATGTTGAATATACACTTTAGGTTTTATATGGGTTGTACATGAAATTCACATTTTTATTTTAACACATATATAATAATATATTTACTGATTGAAGATCAGATGTGTTACATCCTAGTTAGTTATTTTTAATCAATATAATTTATTTTGGGTATAAGGAGTCTTACAAGTAAAGGATAATTAGAAGTTGGGAAAAAAATTCTGTAAAGCCTTATGGAGTGTGTATGTTTCTAATTATTTGTCTTCTAATTTTTAAATATATTGTCCCTTTTTACTCAGCTCTCATTCTGCAGAGATACCTTACAAATAGGGTACAAGGCCTAAACAATGTTTCCTATATAGAACAACTCAAAGTATTTTTTTCTGTACTAAGATGGCTCACTTCATCCTTTTCTGCTGTTAAAATGTAAGTTTCTGTAGAAGCTAAGGCCCATACTTAACTGCTGCTAAAAAAACTGTCTTTCTATAGGATCTAAGATAGTCACTCCATCCTTAGCTAGTGCTAGAAGAATATATTTCTCTGTTCCTATGACTTGAGTATCTCACCCATTAAGTCAGATACTTCAAACTGCAACATAATTGAGAAATGCAAGCTAAACATTCAAAGGCTGCTTTCTGAGTTATTGTTGCTTCTTTCGGCTTTTCCCGGTTAGGGGTCGCCACAGCGGAACTCCAGTCCGCTAATGATTGGCAGTAGATTTTTACATGCCGAGTTTCCAGCTGTGACACACAACCTTCAACGAAGGTACGCCCATTCACACATGTCTCTACACAGAAGACACTCTAGCTGAGAATCGAATGGGACAACGTCTTACTGTGAGGCGACAATGCTACCGCAGCACCACCACCGCAGTCAAAGGTTGCTTTCTGAGTAAACAATGTAATGCACCTTATTGTATTATTATTACCAGGACTGTGAAATCAGTTCTCTTCTGGTTAGCACAACTGATTAGTATCCATATTAGTGGTTTTGCTTTTTAAATTCATGCTTGCGTTACTTGAACATATAGCAAGATGTACAGCTTTACCAGAACTGCAAATAGATGTGAAGACTAACTCACTGTATAAGTTTCAAACAGCCATTCCCTTTTTTCTAACATATCTTGTTTCTAATTGTGCAGACTAATTTTTGTCATTAACTGCCAGATTTATATCTTAAAGGACAGTAGACCAGACAGATTGTACATCATTAACTTTCCTCATGCTATCCAAAAGGAAAAGAAAATCATGAAAATGGGATCTTTATAAAATGGCTTCCTTCATCCATCTGTGCTTTGTGGTGATTCTCCAAGTAAATAAAAGAAACCATACTTACTTATTAATAAATATAAATTGCCTTTTTTTGGGTGCTTTCACAAACACCGAACATGTTTTGTGTGTTTTTTTCTCGATAATATTAAAATAATTCCCTGTTCACTCATCATGTTTTACCTTTACTTAAATACTCAAACATGGTATGCATGCATTCATTACCACCTTTAATATACTTCTAGTTTATGAAGGCTATGAGATCTTTTATTGATTTTGTGGTCCTTACTTTGCCCTTATGTTTCATTACCAATGATATGCATGAAATTTGTATACAATGGTATCTTGAAATGCTCACTGAATTAGACATCAGGGAAAATTTCAAACAGAGAGCATTCAATTCTTCCCCAGTCACACTCTCAGTATAGCACTCTTGTATCTGCAGGGAACTTCATTAGCATGAGCCGTGATCTTGTCCAAATCCTCATCTCTTTAGACAAGCACAGCTTTAATTGAGAGAAATGGCAAGCTGTGACTGTGCCTCAGGTGTTAAGGCTGCAGTCCGCAGAAAATTAAATCCAAAGTAATGATGGAGCACTTCTTTTCCCTTTCCTTGCTTATGATAGATTTAATACTGAATTTTAATCACTGCCCTTTGTGTCCCCTGCCATATTGCTGTTTTTAATATGTTGTTTTCTACCAGAACTGTAGATGTACATATAAAGCTGTGTTCTATAGCTACTACAGCTTGGAAACTCTTTGAGGATGATTGACAGTGAAGTATCACCACAGACTCTCAGCAGGTCTTAGTATTTTTTGAAATTCTATTCCAAGTTTTAAAGAAAGGTGTTTCATATCCTAGGTTTCATTGATTTTAGAGACTGCAAGACTTGTTTTAAGTGAAATGTCAAGGACTTAGTATTTCAACAGCATGTTTCCCATAGCAGCTGTATTCATTTGTAGAAATAAATATGGGTAAAGGATATCAAGAATTAGTTTAATTCTCAGGAAAATGAAAATATGCAGGTAAGAATAAATAGGAAAGATGGCTTCAGAATAAATATTTTGTTTCACTAACGCAGAGCATAAAATGAAATAACCATTTATTCTTGGCTTCAATCACATATAAGCTGAAAAATGCTATTGACTATACAAAATATAAAGTAATTGTGATATAGATTTATACAAATGGTGCTTACATCAGATAGTAGAACTTCTTTAAATACAACTTGACTTATTTTATTAGATCATGAGTGGTACATATACCTAGAATGCAAAAAGGTAACATGGTAAAGAATATGTGATCATCTTAGAAAATGTTGTGACTTCAGTTCTTGAAACCTTCTGTTGTACAGTTTTTAACCAGTATTAAGTGAAACATTCTCAACTGTCATACCAGTTTGTCCTGAAAACAAACATAATGGTAAACTGACATTTCAAAACAGCTAAGACAACCAAATTCAAAAGTAAACACACCTTTTTTCTGATGAACTGGCAGTACTTTTTTGAGTATTTGCTTCCTATAAAATTACCTTCTACATTTCAAAGATTTTATCATGATTATTACCCCTAAGTGCAGAATGACAATGTTTAGTCCACAATACTACTGGAATTCATTGTTTAATTTCTGATAGACAGTCTTTGGTGCACATAACTTATTAATACTTAAAAAAATGATGTTGAAAATATTGATTACATGCAATATAGGTGCAGTGAGTCATCTAGACATACATGGGACAACTGTATGTTTTGTATTTTTGCCATGCCTTTGAAAGCGTATTTTAACATGCAACAATGCACATTCTGGTTTATACCTGAGATGACTACAAAGGTATGTGAGCATCTGAGCAAATGAGAGATTACATGCCTGAGAGTAGAAAAACACGTATACATACACGTATGTTTAAAAAATCAGGAGAACTGTAACCTGCTCTTTAGAACTATTAATCTTTCTGCCATAATAAGCATGTACCCTATATGCATATGTTGTGGGAAGGAAGGATTAAGCCATTCACTACATATAAAAGACTGTAGGAACTGATTCTGACTAATAGTCACACATGATTTATAGTGCATTTTTCATATACGTTTCATTAAATGAGTACAGATGCTAAGCATGGCTAGGTGGATGGACTAATATTTTTCTTTTACTTTATGCATAAATGCATTGTATATATTTGCTATATTGGTTACAAGAATCAACATCTGTGAGATGCATAAGAAAAGTTGTCTAAGACAATGCTGCTTCACATGAGCATTTGCTAATTCTTTCACCTAATCTCAAATGATTCAAAAACAGAACATACACATTGTGAAACAATTTTACCCAAGGCATATGCATACACTTTTATATAGCTGACATCATAGCAATTTCATTTCTCTGTTCAATGTAGTTGTTGTAATCTAATTAAAGGGCAACCATTAAAAAGTCATAACTTGCATGTTTCAGCTGCTAGTGTAGTTTGGCTTTATTGACCTAATTGCACAGTAAGACTTAAAATGTAAAAAGACATAGGCATTCAGAAGCCATGTCGCTGAAACATTGTGTGGGGATCAATTGAATATATCCCATGGGCCTCCATTACAGGAGGCTTAAAGTACTATATTGTGAAGACTCTATCTTGGCTGGGTCTCACATGTAATTTTTATAAATCCATGAGAGCTATTTATCTATGCAATCTGTTTTAAAATCAACAGCCTGTAATGAATGCTTTCAGGTTTCTGACACTTGAAAGTTGAAAGGGTGAGACTCTATGACATATGGCGCAAAAATCAGATGAATGTATATGTTGTGCACATAAAACAAGTCATATCTGAGTACCACTATGAAGTCTTATAAAGTGCAATCCAAACCAGTGGCTGCTTGAATGAGAAAGTAGATGCTGCGGTTTACCACTGCCAAGATAGCTGCTGACATTAAATACATTTTCAAGTAATAATGACCCCTCCCATTATACTTAGAAAATGGTCATGCTACATACAACAGCATTGTTCAGCTCTTTGGCAGTAGAAATGTTTCAATCAACTTGGAGTTTAACTAAAACAGCTTTTGATAAGAGAACACAAATTTCTTTTATTTATATGTCACAATGTTTGATGACAAAAAAGGTCCATTTTAGAAAGACGATGTTGAGTTGTATGACTAGAAAATTACTTTTTTTTTTAATGTAGCTTTAACTTTCTTGGTCTGCAGTACTGTATTTGTTGTTTATTAATTATTATAATGTAGCATAATAATCTAATGAGTAAATGAGTGGGTGAACATTAAGTGAAAAAAGTGTAAAAAAAGTTAATATACTGCAAAGACACAATCTCACAAACATTTCAAATCCAGTGAATATACAGTTTAAGTATAGTACTGTTCCATTTTTTACTCAAGCTCTAGTAGTTCTTACAGGTGTCCAGCATTTTAAGGTTCACTGGGGTTTTGTGGTGTTAATGTCTTAAGCAATGATTGTTTACCTGCTGTCCCTCAGCACAACTATTGTCATCTTACACTATTTCCATGAAGATTTTGATCTTGTTCTAGTTATTGTATAATAAACCTTCATTTTTGTTATTTTATTTAGTTCTACAGCACTGAAGGTATGTGATGTTTAATGGGGGTGGGGTGTCTTCCTATCTGGGCTGCTACTGAACTATAACTCTGTTGGTCTTGAGCGCACACTATATTCTGCTGTTTGATGGTGCTTCCTGTGCCGAAAACTCTTCTCTGGCTGTCCCTTTTATGAACACAGGTGTAGAAACCTTCATTTTTGTTATTTTATTTAGTTCCACTGCACTGAAAGTATTTGCTGTTTAATAAGTGGTGTCTTCCTATCTGGGGCTGTGTGTAAAAGTACAACAGTTCTGGTCTTGAGTGGATGCTGTATTTTTTCGATTGGTTGTGCTTGTCATGCTGCAAACTTTTCCCTGGTTGTCCTTTTAAGGGCACTGGTGAAGAAGCTTTAATTTTGTTATTTTATTACATTCTACAGCACTGAAAACACATGCTGTTGAATAGGTGTTTGTGTCTTATCTGGGGTCATGCGTTGAACTATGACTTTTCTGCTCTTGAGTGGACACAATATTCTACTGTCTGGTGGTACATAAGTATTGTGGCTTTTAAGTAGTTATGGGTTAATAATTTAGTTATTTGTTAGATATGTGAAAGCATAAAAGTTTGCAACTTATTATTATGGATTCTTTAAATTTACATGTTCTTAAAGGTTTGATTAATTAGAAATATTTGGGTAAATGTATAACTTCTGTGGTATTGCTAATAAATTCTCATTTAGAACAAAATGTATTAATTGTAAATGTTTGGAAAATTTTAGTTTAATTTTAAATAGAAAATGTTTTGATTCTCAAACTGAATGTACATGCAGTAATGGAAAAGGATTTAATTCTGTTTTTGATTTTTTTTAATGGCATTTAGATATAAAAAGTAAAAATATTGAGAAAGTAAGGCTGCAAGGTAGGGAAGTAAGGTTGATCAGCTGGAAGTTAAATAAGGATCACGGTTGAAAGCAAAGTGGGAAAAGTTTACTTTTTAAGTCAGTTAAAACTCCAGTTATGAAGAAAAGGAAAGATGGGAATGCTAATGGAATGAAAAAAAAGAGCAATTTTAGTAATCTTCCACATGACAAATTTAGTCGAAGAGAGTTAATTTAGTCCATCAAGTGTTTTATTTCAAATGAGGCAGTTTTATCTGTTAATATAAAAAAATGTGAACAAACTAGGAAAGAAGATTTGGCTGATTATAAAGTTTTGGTGGATAACTCATTGGTTATGCCCTTCTTTTGGGGGGGGTGTGCAGCTGATTTAAGGGAGAAGAGCATTCCTGTACTAATGGTACAATCTCATTTATTGGAGAAAATGCTTCGGTGTCTTTTGTAATAAAAGCTGACACTGGTGTAACTGATATTAGGTATGAGAAAAAAATACATCATTGAGAGCATTCAAGTGATGATTTGCTGGTTGAAGGGTATAGCTTGAAGCATAAGAGGCTTACACCATTACGTTTTCTATCTTCTAATTCTAAGAGGGTATTAAATGTGCCTGAAGCTGAACATAGTTCAGCTAATATAAGTAAACCTCAATGTTTAATTCATTCTAGTAAAGAGGGTGTTTTGAACACAGGAAGCTTGGAAGAAAATCTTTCTTCTTCTTCTTTAACTCACACTATTTCATATAATCCATTAGTGGGCAGAATGAAGAATGGCGAGAGATCTCGTGGATAAGAAAGTTTAAAGGAAGAACTTTCAGACACTTAATTATTGAAGATAAAGCCACAGACACAGTGACGAGTCTGGTTTTATTTCTGTAAGAGATAGCAGTGGAAAGGGATGCTTTTCTGAAATATTTGGTGATTAGGAACTCACATGTAAAATGCATAGCAAGTCAAATAATATCATTGAATAAAGAGTATACTATAGTTTATATTTACCAGGGTTGAAGTTGATTGCTTATTTAGTCTTGTTACTAAGGTTAACTTGGGTTAAAATGACCTATAATTCATTTATTTTGCTGGGAGATACTAATGATTTAAGTATACATCATTAAATAATATGAAACATTCTTGATACATTTGGGTATTGTGGAATTATAAATCTAAAGTTTGCTTTATGTGTAAGCTTTCCAAGCTTCCATTGATCAGATTACCAGAGGGTGAAGGCAAAATTATTTAATACTTGGCTTAGGGAACTGAGCTTTGTCTACAATATTAAATTAATAGAACTTTGGGAAAACTATGACTATGACTTGAAAAGGTTTTGAAGGGACAGAGTTCATGTTAATTTTCTGAATCTAAGATTCAATCAAGCTTGTTTAGGAGCTGTGTTGTAATTATTTTAGGGTCTCACATGAGCAGATCAACTTGTGGAACAGAAACCGGAAATTTAATATATCTTTAAAATGATTCTATTCTGATGCCTGCCCAAAGCTAGGGAACAAAGGAAATGAGTTAAAACATATTGCACTTGCTGAAGAATATGAGTTTATTCCTTTTACTGAGACATGGGATTCATCTAACTTACAAATACCATGATATAACAAATATGAATGCTTACAAAGAAACAAGAAAGGTGGAGGTGTAACTTTATGAGTTAGAAATTCAGTTTCTTGTAAACTTTTAAAGACTATTGCTGGGTTGTAATGTGTAATATTTCAAGTATATAGAATATTGTTGCATGATCCCGTCGTCACATTGGTAGTTTGTTAATGTATACTGACAATGGATTTAGATTCTCAGTATGATTATCTGTTTAAATTAGATATGAATTTAGGTTGCCATTTTTTTTGATAAGCAAAGCATGGAGGAAATAATAGCAAAAGAGAATTTATTGAAAGTTTCAAGTATCACACTATTAAACAACTTATTTTCAAATCAACTTGAGGTAGTAATATCCTAGATTTGTTAGGTAGATATAACCAATTTTAATTAAAAATATTTGGATTTATTTATACTACTTTAATGTTATCTAATTTGTCTTTCTCATTTGAGATAGTTGCTAAGGGTAAACTGTAAGTATGAATGAAGCATTATAATTATGGCCTACTTGATTATTACCAGTTTAGGAAATATTTGCTATCTTTGGATTGGATAGAGATTGCTGAGTCATTTAGTGGGGTTTACGATAATATAGCATCTGTATGGCATAACAGTGTATCTGGGACAACTTGCTATAGAACATTAAATGTCAAAAATGAATTCCCGGTATGTTGGAATTATAATCTGAAAAGATTATATAATAGAAAAAAGAGGGCTTCTTATATTTACTATAGATATCCAAAGGCATTTAATAAACTAAAGTTGAGGTTGAAAAACAAGAAAATATTGTCAAGTATAAGAAATGCAAAAAATAAAATAAAATATGAAAAATTGTTGGAAAAGACAAACAACAATACATTTTATAAATACATTAATTCTTTTAGGAATGAAACAAAATATATTAATTCTATTTTTGTCAATGGGTCTATGATTAGTGATCATGAATTGATACCTAAGAAATTTGGTGAATATCTTACTGCTTCTTGGCACTGACATGAGTTATTCTCCCGGATTCATGAAGCTCGGCACAAGTCCAGCGTAAGACTTGCGCCGGCCGTGTGGCGTAGATGTGGAGTAGTCGTGCCATATGCATATTAATGAAGGTGCGCAGGCGCCACAGCCACGTGCATAGGAAATGTGCGCGAGTGCAAAGGGCATATTGAAGTTGCACTGGGAGGCGTGTCAATGCCGGCTTTCAAGGAGCAACCTAAACTGCTGAATATTATATTCTGCAGGCAATAGTAATCATACCTATCAATGTCCATGGAGACTGAAACGTATGCAAAGCAGAGTCCCTGCGAACAGAAAATGAAGACTCAAACACAAATGCACGGTAGGGAATAACGGGTCCCTACCCATGAACAAATGACAGGAAAACTGTGTGCCTGTAGTCCAACGTAGTGTTGATAGCTATACCATGTGGAAGTGAAACGTATCAGATGTTAGCGCGCCGCCAGTAGGTACGTCCAGTCCAACGAAGTGGGTCACCAGCCAACCCATAATTTGAGGGAGGGAACATAGCTGTGCAGATGTGTCCATAACAAAATACACGAGGAGAAATGTAGATATAGGTAGTGACAATATGTCTGAATCATATCCCACAAGCCATGTAATAGTCACATACAAAAGGTATGTCCGTATTTCACATACCAAATGTGATAGGAAATAACATACGCATGTAAACGAAACAGAAGGAGCATATAAACGAGCCATAACAACACGGGCACATGTAGGCCAAAAGGAACAGTATGATCCGTACCGTCGACCAAGATTATCACCTGTCTCACTGTGCAAGTGACAGTCCCTCTGTGGGCAGATGTGTCCTGACACAAACATGTAAAACTGGCAAATGTCCAGAGAATATAGGACATAATTCCTCCGTAGACGTCATGCAATAGTTGCATTAAACATATTTCACTGGATGTATATTACATAAATGTCATAACAAACAGAATAAGATACCGAAATGCTACAAGAATAAGCTTAGATATAGGCATGAATTGTAAGTTCTATCTGCCGAACTGACCGTGGGTATGTGTCGGCCTGTAAAATGTGCTGTGTTCACCGTAACTGTCACAGTAGGGTTGCCACCTTTACAAATGGCCAAAGTGGGACATGTTTGGTACAGACATCAGCCTATACAGGCCGACACATACCCACGGCCAGTACAAAGGACAGAACATAACTGTTTTGCCTACAGAAAAGCATATTCCTGTAGCATTTTAGTTGCTTATTCTGTTTCTCATAACAGTCAGGTATTTCAGATACAGAATTAACTGTTTAATGCAACTATCACATAAAATATAAGAAATATGTTTGTCCTAAAATCTCAGGACATATGCCATGTTGACAGTTACATGTCAGGACACAACTGCCCAAAGAGGGACTGTCCCTCGCAACGTGGGACAGGTGGTAACCCTATGTCACACTGTGGCCAATTGAAAAGGTGGAAACATGACTGTTGACTGTGGGGAGGCAATGTCCACAACAGTCAGACATGTGTAAGGAATAGCTTGGACATAGGAAAAGGTGCCATCCTACCAATGAGTAGAACAGGCTGGCAAAATCCGGAAGGCAGCTGTATAATCCGAATGTGTATGTCACACAGTCAAATGGGTAGCACTTGGATATACCAACCAAGTAATGAAAGTGAAGTAAGGGCTTGTACCTATGTGCGTGAGGTATAGCATGTGGAAAGCAAACATGGCAGGGTAGTCCAGACAACCATAAAGGTACCCGACACATGTAGGGTAGTCAATGTGTAAATCTGGCCATGTCATGGGCCAACAACCAAAGTAGTGCTCTATGGGGTGTGAGTAATTCGCATGTGAGGGGTGTGTGTTTAATGGCAAATTCCTCAAAGGCGATACTTGTGTCATATGCAGAAAAGGTGAACTGGATGTGTATGAGGGGGCAGCGGGTGAAGGGGAAAGAAACACAACCTCATGTAGAAACAGCTGCAAGACAAGCAGACAGGCCATAGTGTAGAACACAAACCCACAAACATATGAATATGGAAATATGCGAGACAAATGTATAGATACGGCACCGTCACATACCCACAGATGGGTCCTGATGGAACTGGCCATAACAAATGCAACACACCTGGATGCATAATAGCCTACCCAGCATACCCTCCACAACACACAAACTGCCACCATACCAGCACATCCACCAAATCCAGCTGTACTTGGTCCACTGGTTTGTTGCAAAAACAGCTACACACAGTGACTCCTACGCATATATAATAGGTATTGTCACCCTAGGCAGTGTCAGGATAGCAAACCATGTATCCCCTGCAGGTAAAACCCCCTGCACGTTTTCGTGAAGCCACAAAAATCTTCGTTATCTAACTTGTTTTGGTCTTGACCAATTTTTGGGATATCCCTCATGGGATGACCAACTTGTGTAAATAGTAGAATGGGTATGACGACATGATGTCCAATCCAGTAGATATCTGGACACAAGTCAGAACATGCAGTGGATGTCCATGACACTGTCCAGCCCTAAGTGGGCATGCATAACCTACCACCCAGGATAAAATACCTTCCCGTGATGCATGTGTCCAGACACGAATAGGAGGGAGAATATAATGCACACATTTTCAAAGTGGAAAACGGCATGAGGGCGAGGAAGACACTACGTAAACAGGTCAACCCTGATCAAGTGTGAGGGACACTGACTGTGTGCAGTCGTGACTGACCATACCTGTCAACCTGTGTGAGCAAGATATCTGGACAGAGTCATGATTATAAGTGAGACAAAGGTCCAAAATCAAGGACAATCTGTAAACATATCTCTTAGAAACATAGAATTTGATAGAATGACAGTTTGCACATTGGCATTAATGTCTGGAGTATGAAGTCTGAAACCCAACTGTCTGTCAGCACGTTCCGACTGCAGTCTTTAATGCTGAGCTACTGCTGTGCCAGAACACAACAGCGTACTACAGAGGTCCGTGCCATACCACTCAACTATCTGGATATTCGCAGAATGACTAGGGTCACCACCTGTCCCACTTTGCGTGTAACAGTCTCTCTGTAGGCAGTTGTGTCCTGTGAAAAAAATCAAGACATAGCAAATGTCCTGATAGTTTAGGACAATGTTATTTCCAAATTTACTTTAATAGTCGCATAAAACAGTTATTTTATATATGAATCCTCAATATAATATGTGAAGTAGCATAAGCAATCCAAATGTTACCAGAATAAGCTATTATATGTACAAAAAAGGTTAAAGTTCTGTACTATGCACGGCTATAGGTATGTTTTGTCCTGGAAAATCTGACATCTCTACAGAACATGTCCCACTTTGGGCAGTCGAAAAGGTGACAATCCTAAGATTGACCACAAGTTCGCCCCATAGTGTTGTTGTGTGACTCTGACAATCTGCACCAGTGTGCTAAATAGCTGAGGATTGACGTCACTAAATAATGAGAAATATCCTGAGTATAAGACTCCACAACCTGAAGAAATGTCATGCTAATGCAAAACGTAGCATTCTATCAACATTCTAAGCTTGTATGAGCAATCGTTAAAATGTGTCCCCAATTGTCCCCCCATTGTGTAGGTTTTGCGCAGGTTCGGTGCTCTAAGAGGTTGAGAGGTATGGTCCGTACATATTTACAGGAACAGCCCTTCACACTTGTGTAATGTACAACTGCATACCTGTAGTCACTTCATGTCCAAAAATAATAATCCCTGTATGACTGTATACAGGTAATAGTCAAATGTGAATGGGAACACCCCTCACCGTGGAGTATGGACTGCAACAACCCCACCCATAATATGTAATGCCAACAGAATAAGCTGCTGACAGGTGCCCAGACACCTGTGTCTAGAAACACAGGTAAAACTTCAAAATAGGGAGATAATCCCTGTCCATATGCTTCGTCTGACATTTGACCTCGGCCAGGGAAGTTCCGTGCACCAGGTGGACAAGCCTAAACCCAGATCACTACATGAACACCCTGATAATCAAAGACCTGTATGTGGCTGGACTATATACCTTGGTGTGCTGCATATCCTCGGAGTGATTAACAATGCAGCCGGAGTCCACAGCAGTAGGCAATAGGGAATGTGTAATATGTAGTACCGCCTTTTTCCCAGCAGGAGAATGGATGCCTATGTCGTAGGTGAAGCGGTGAGGTGTATGTTGATGTAGCTATGTACTATGGGTATGCATATCAATGAGGGAGAATACCAATAGAATAGCGGTTCCAGTATCCGGACAACGTGAATGCAGTCCCGGTTGACCTACGACCACTGCACATATAACTTGAAAGTGTAATGAAAGCGTTCGTGCTGTACACACATTTAAATATGTAAAGGTGAACATGTGTTTCACAGTAGTCCATAAACTGGAATATAGATATGTAACTGTTACGGTCGGAATTATGAAAGTTCACGGAAGCACAATTATCTATGAAACATATGTAACCCACAATAAGGATATGCAAGTGCACCTGCGCGTGTGTAATCTGCTCACAAAATAGAAAATGAATGGTGTTTTCCCCATGTTCTATGTACATGGCTCATACCTGTTAACCCCATAAAGTACAAAACCGGACAAAGCCATGACAACTACTGGTACAAATAGGGACAATCCCCAGATATTGCCTAACAAACATAAAAAGTGGATAGAATAACAGGTGTGTCACTAGCATGGATTCTCTGAAGGGTATGAAGTCGTAACCTGAAATGTTTGTCATTATTTACCAACGTCAGCCTTTAATGATATGCCACTAACTTGCCAGATAGACACAAGGTTATGAAAAACGGAACAACGATAAGAGGCAAACAGCTGTACATGCAGCGGAAATCTGTACATTTGAAATGTATGATATGGAGATATATATACACATATATCCACAGACATAATTCAAAGCAAATTACGAGATGAGGAATGTACAGACATATGTATATATGTACAGATATATATATCTATACCCACATGATACATGAATAGATATATACACAACAAACATATGTCCCTGTACATATAACACATCTACATAAATAGGTCACGGTATAGCTAATATGGATAGACAGACAGACATGCATGAAAGGAGAATAACATCAATGGTTTCCAAACCATTGCCCAGAAAGTACCAGTGTGACAGGGCCTGCAAGTTCTACACGTTAAACATGAATATAGGTGTCCTTTGCAGGACCCCAAAAATTGACCCTGTATGAAGTGTGAACCATCACAGATGCAAAAGATGTCACAGTTGCAACTACGATATAGCTGTACATGCAACAGTAGCAGGTGCAAGGGTAATAACACATGGGTCGATTGAATGTATGACGTACGAGCTGATATCCGTAGAGTGAGGAGTGCTCGGAAGTGTCCCCACACTTTATTATCGCTCACATTAAACATGTCTAATGGGTACTGTGGAGGTGTGTCAGGTATGGGAATCATGGGTATGCAGAATTGAGTCAAGGTGTTGGTTGGCACAGATCTATTAGGCATGCCCCATGGGAGTGATCAATATACCTATGAGGGTATAGCATACGCCTATATTCACCAAAAAGGTGCAACCCATCCACTGGATATTGTGTAAACCATTGGGGGAAGACGTAGGGACCTATATCAGTGTCATGTAGGTGATTATCATGGATGGACACGCATACGACCAAGATGGTAACCATACCTGCCAGAATGTCAGAATCAGACAGCTGGACTAAGGCATAGTACACGACAGACAAATAGGGACTATATTAAAAATACCTCAGACAAAGTCAGACCATTGATAGAATAATTGCATAGTTGGGAATACGAATGTTATGAGAGTTAGTAATCATGAAATAGAAATGTCAGTCATGATTACCTAACTGCACAGTCCGTCATGGCTTGCCATCAATCTACCAGAAAGGCACATTATGATGACAAATGTAACAGAATCATAGGTCAAACCCCAGGGCGTATACCCATAATATGTACAGGTGAGAGGTATGAAGGTAACCCATCCTAATGAAATGTACAGAACTAGTGATACTAGGTCGACAGGTGAGAAGAAAGACGTCAGGACAAATGACAAAACATGTACAAGTCATAAGCATGTTTGTCCACAAATGTGAATTACAATGTATGGCCTGTGAAAGTCAATGTGGAAGGTTAATAGACTCAAACGACATGCATCCCTCAGGGTGTCATGCAGTGTCACTGATACAGTGTCCAGTCCCCCATACTCATACGTGAGCTCTGCCACTGACAGAAAGCGCAAATACTGGCGTACACATAAGGTACATGATGGAATAAGTAGTGTGGATAAGCAACTGTTGACCTGTGTGAGGAATATAACCCAGTGGGTGGGTGTGTCCTGCAATAGGAATGTAATGGTAACTGGCCTGTGATGGCGCCATGTATTGTGTGTATTGGCGTAAATGTACGAATGTGCAGATGTATGCGTCATATGTGTGGTGTGTTCCTCTCACAATCTGTACCTGTCTGCCAAATACCTGAGAACTGACATCATTAAATAATGATAAACATATGTGTTTAAGACCCCAAATCCGTCAGAAAGGTCATACTAATGCAAAACCTATAATACTGTCAACTATCTACGTTTGTAAGAGCAGTATGTAGAATCTGCCCCTATCTGTCCCCCATCATGTTAGGCTTTGTACAGATGTCTTGCACTAGGAGGTTGATAGGTAAGATCAGAAACAGATACATGTCTGAGTAAACAGCATTATTGACCGCAACATAACTCAGGAGGTATGAAAAGCGCTGCAGTAGGAAGTTCATCCGCAGGTATGTGCTGACATGTCAAATGACACAGCAGTCTACAGGAAGTACCTATAGGGTGTCACCTTTACCAGTGATGACAATGGGACATACCACAGCCATGCATACACCACAAATAGACATAGCACACAGCAAAGCCTAGGCCATGATACACGAAGCCTCCGGCGTGTATGGATTGAGTGAGAGTACAGCAAGGAAAGATGACTGCCTGACTATTCAGCAAACACCTGCAGGGGCGTGCAAGACCACCCGTAACACGAACATTGCATGGACAATGTTGGGATTTGCAACATACCCCATTTGTATGTGTAAGCTATGCAAATGATGTAATTATAGGGTTGCCACCTTTCCAAATGGCCAAAGTGGGACATTTGTGCTACAAACATCAGATTTTGCAGGGCAAAACATACCCAAGGCCAGTACAAAGGACAGAACTTCAGTTTTTTGCCTGAATAAAAGTTTATTCTTGTAGCATTTTAGTTCCTTATTCTATTTCTTATAACATTTAGGTGTTTCAGATACAGAATAACTGTTTTATGCAACTATTACATAAAATATAGAAAATAATTTTGTCCTAAAATCTCAGGACATTTGCCATTTTCTCACAATGTTTTGCAGGGCACAACTGCCCAAAGAGGGACTGTCCCTCACAAAGTGGGACAGGTGGTAACCCTACGTAATTACTCGATACATGAAACAGTAAGCTGTCCGTGCAAGAGCAGAGTTATGTGCAGAAATGTACCCGGATGTTATGCAACTAACATTTTGCACGTTGCTAAACGGAGCAATGACAGCTGCAAATACAGTATGAATACAGTCAAAGAAGCATGCCAATGTCCAAGTCCAAGGCCAGTGGCGGCTTTGTCCATTGGATATCAATGAACCAGTAGCTGCCCTCCCTCGATCCCTGGTGTGGAAGCGTAGCGCAGTGCCAGAAGAACGCGCTGTGCTTCAAAACAAGACATATGGATAATATACATACAAAATGTAGGTTTAGTTAGATCTTAGTATGCCATGCAGATGAAAGGCAAGCTGGAGACAACATGGCTACAGCGTACTGGTACCTATGTGTGGAAGCGCTCTGTCAGAGATGTAACGAAGCATTTGCAGGCAATGTGAGGCAAGTTAGGCTGAGGATAGTGAATCACAACATGTCATGCCATATGGGCCAAGCCTCTACAGTGTAGTGTAGGTTAAGGGGACTATTAGAGTAGAAGATAGGTGACAACAGGAGTGTGTATGTACAAAACACTGTAACCTAACCAGAGCAGTGTCACATGTGTGCTGTCAGTACTCAGTGGAAGAGGCATGTCATGAGCTATCCTAGGGAACGTCAGGAGACTGACGGCATACGCCATGGATACCACCGATGTGACCTGCAAACCTGGGCACAGTGTGTCTGCGCCCGTGCACGCCAGTAAGCCCGAGTAAGCATGTGTGCGCATGTGTTAGCCCGTGTGCACGTGTGGAAGAACGAGTAAGCTTGTGTATGAATGGTGAAGCCCGTGTAATGTCGTGTATGTGTTTGTAAGCATGTATACATGTGTACTACACACATCACACACGTACTGCACACACAGACACACATGCTGCCAATACTACACATATCAGTGAAATGGCACATGGATGGAGACTACATCATCAGAATTAACAGTGTTGTAAACTATGCTACAGTGATGGTCATAGCTGCAATGCATCATGCCTGCTGAAGTACACCTGGAAGTAACACACTGTGTCTTAACAGCATGCTAACATCAATACAGTGGAATAAAGCCACCGTGTGCAGCAGTAACAGGTTAGTCAGATCCAGCATCAATGTTACACA
>NC_056744.1:1343387576-1343427576 GCF_019279795.1 Protopterus annectens
CGAACATACACCTAACTACCCTAACACACTACAGCATGACGCATTTACAGAACGTGCTACCGAGATTACTAAGCACAACAGTCCCAGAGGCAGAAATCTAGGTGTGTGTCATCATCTGCAAAGGCAAAGACATTGGTAGGAAACTGCTGTGGTGTGCAGCATCTAAAAGCAAGACTGAGTCCCCAGGCAGACGTGAGCATGCGCACAAACATACACACACACACACACACTTGGCAGGGCTGGGAGTCGAACATACACCTAACTACCCTAACACACTACAGTATGACACATTTACAGAATGCGCTACCAAGATTACTAAGCACAGCAGTCCCAGAGGCAGACATCTAGGTGTGTGTCATCATCCGCAAAGGCAAAGACGTTGGTAGGAAACTGCTGTGGTGTGCGGCATCTAAAAGCAAGACTGAGTCCCCAGGCGGACAGGAGCATGCGTGCAAACACACACACACACACACACACACACACACACACACACACACACACACACTTGGCAGGGCTGGGTGTCGAATATACACCTAAGTACCCTAACACACTACAGCATGACGCATTTACAGAATGCGCTACCGAGATTACTAAGCACAGCAGTCCCAGAGGCAGACATCTAGGCTTGTGTCATCATCCGCACTGACAAGGACGCCGACAGGGATTGTATAGAGAGTGATCAGTCTGAAGGCATACAGACATATTACTGCCCCTCGGTACACGTAGACAAACACATGGCAGTGGTGTGATTGTGGCAACATAAGATGTACAGTGTACCACGACAACATGACATAGTCGTGGGATGCCCCACAGACAGTACACCCTTCAAGATAGTCGACCAGTGTGTACTCCGTAGGCATCCATCGTTATGTTGAAAATGGACATCTGTTGGCTGGATGACCACCATGGCTATACAGGATGTCAACGGCCATGCACAGAAGGACATCACCGATACAAGGTGTCACTGGGCATGACCACACGCTTAGTAATACACGTCTGTTCAGACTGTACTGTGTATCGATCTACACAACGGCGTACTGGGCATGCTCACACACTTAGCATTTGCAAAGGGCCGTCTTGCATTAGGACGGAGTCTCAACTCGCAAGGGCTCAGTTGGGACTGTCATGTGTGTCCATCTACACAACAGTGTACTGGGCATGCTCACATACTTAGCATTTGCAAAGGGCCATCTTGCATGTGGACGGAGTCTCAACTCGCAAGGGCTCAGTTGGGACTGTCATGTGTGTCCATCTACACAACAGCATACTGGGCATGCTCACGCACTTAGCATTTTCAAAGGGCCGTCTTGCATGCAGACGGAGCCTAGACACGGAAGGGCACAGTAAGGCATAACTGTCCTTACGCACAGAGCGGTCACACACATGCCACTGCATGCTCACGCTCAGCTCCCATCACAGCTGTCACAAGTGCAGATCACAGATGTACACACCGTAGTCAACACTGTAGCCCCAGAGACATCACTATGTCATTGCTGCAGCAGTACACAGCCATACATTACCACAACACCATGTGACACATGACCAGTGGACTGTACAGAGGTCTACAGCAACTGTGCAGGGTACACATGTACTGAGAGGGTTCCAACAGGTGTTATGCATTGCAAGTATACCACTATACATGACCAGGTCAGCTCAAGACATACCAGGGGCCCCGGGTGGTACACAGCTGTGACACATGAGTGTTGCTGTACACCAACGAACACACATGTTTGGATATGTCAAACATGTGATTGTAGTGGATGTGTGCATGGACCACACACAACATATATGCACATAGCTAAGCCTTTGCTGTCCCCCGTGCAGAACAGTGGCCTAAGCAATCATACACACGCAAATGAAAGGTGGGTCCATGTCTGCTGAATGCTCACAGTACAGGAGGTACCAATGTCGGAGGACACATTCCCCTTTAGTAGTCACCCATGACACCCATGATATCATACCACAGTCCATGTGTCATGTATGTCAACACACATGTCCACCAATAGCAATGCATACAAACATGGCTACAGGAGACACATGTAGGACCAACAAACATGTACAATTTGTACTGTGCATGCAGCATCCATGCATGTGCAGTGGCTGATGTCCATACCACAGCTGTGCCCAACTACAACATGCAGTTGCAATGCAGCCCCATCATTGACACCTATATATGGTGACATACAGACAGTACAGTTGGCTGTACATCTAGTAAGGAGGGATCTGTGTACATAACGTGGTGATCCACCTGTGTAGATGTATGTGTGCCAAGGATGACTCACAGGTGTGTCACATGCCACCCTACTATGCCATGTGCAAACAGTACGCTATGTCACTGTTACTATATGGTGATGACTTAACGCATACACAGCAGTCAGGTGTAGCCAACTGTATGTCACGTGACACCTGTATCACTGACATCCACCCGTGTGCACATAGCCACACAATTGCCAGACATAGCATTGGTACACATACTGCGGACAGTACCGCTGCATGTCTATCAAACAGATCATCTTATGGCAGGTGTATCATTCCCAGCACTGTCATGTGTGTCCGCTTGTGTGACCACACATGCCACATATGGTGGGGACTACGTCCCAGATGTAACACATCCCTGTACACCGTTGTACAGATCTGTACATACTGCAGTGTGGAAAGCATGAGGTCGGCAGGTGTGGTGCATCACACACATCGGCTATCCATACACACATAGCTGGTCACCACAGTGTGTCTGTGTATGTATGTATGTATGTATGGCTGTCTGGTGCTTGGTATGAGGGTGTATGCTACCATACTGTGGAAACAGGATCACTAACCCCTCATGGTGATGCAGTCTACTACCCTGCTGATGTCATCGGTCCCAGCCATACTGGCTACCTGTGCATGTCCCTTCTCTGTGCCATGTCATGTGGATGCAATGTACTGCAAGGGTGATGGCAACATAGGCACGGGTCCACACATGAACACTATGGGGTGTGTTATAGTGCTGTAGACCCTGTAAATGTGGCCATGTACCTGTACTGTGACAGGGTATTACTGCTACACAGTGTGGCCTCATGCTATCAGGTGGCCTCTAATGTCATCATTGGCCTGACCGCTTTGTACAACCCCTGCACCATGTCAACATACCTGTAATGTTTCCCGGTATGTATGTCACATCTCTGTCCGCTGTAGCCTGTTCAACTGACCACATGCTTCAGGTGCAGTATATGTGTGGACATTTGTGTCATGTTCGGACATCTGTGTCATGTCTGACTGTCCAACAGTCGGGTTGAGGGTGCGTTTAGAATGCTGATATTGCCATATGTGCTTGTGAGTACTCCACAGTTACACATGGTGGACTGCAAACACTGCTACCTGTAAGCACATGCCAGTACACCATAGGAGGGAACCAGGGCATTACCAACATGCTGTTACTTTTGTAACCGAGACACATACTGTGAACATATCACAATGCATGCTGCACCTGGTCTACATTGTATGACTGGTGCATGTTGACAGTACACCACTGATGTCACATACACATATCTCAGTATTCACACACATCCAATGCAACATACACATCCCTCAATATGCATACACAAGTAATGTGAGATACACCTCTCACATCTCAGTATTCACACACGACCAATACAACATACACATCCCACAATATGCATATACAAGTAATGTTAGATACACCTCTCTAGTCTGTTCACCCTGTGCATCAGACCATATGAGCATATACCTGCACCGATGGTGTGGATGAAAGGGATGTGGCACAGGCTTCATCATATGCACAGGGTGATACTGTTTGCCAGGGGCATGGGCTGCACCAATGGATGACATCATGTGTGCGGGTAAGGGCCAGTGATTTGAATGGACATGTCTGTTCCGTATGTATGTGGGTGTTGTGGAGCCCTACAGTTGTGTTCGGTGTGTGCGTGTATGTGTGCACACAGTTCTGTCATTTGTGAGGCCTAAACAAGGGTATTATGGACAGCTCCAGAATGCACAGACCAGGTTGTACAGCTCACTGTGAGTGGACACGGCCACGTGTCCTGTGCCTGCGAGGGGTTGCACGGGCACTACCAGGCAGAGGTATATAATGGCTACTTTCCAATGACACATGGCCACTGGAACCGTGTCCCTGCCGGGAACGTCCAGGGCCACGTCCACGTGGCCTGCTGTGACCTGGTGTGGACATCACAGCACCAGCTGCAATGCTACTACTACCGGCACTATGGGAGTGGCCATGTGAGGTGGCACGCATGCGTTGACCTGCACTAGGTGGTGTAGCTGGCCTACGTCCATATGTCCTATGCCTCACCCCTACCAGATGTTCCAGCACAGACAGCTCATGCTCATGGATTGCCATGCCACGGTCGAGGATTCTGACCATGTCACCCAATCGCCTGTCCAGAACATCAGCAAGCTGCTGTTGAGCACCTGCCAATGCCTGGATGTTGTTATTTAGGGTACTGATAGCAGGCCTCTGCAGCCTCTGCCCTTCTCTGTTCTGCCATTCGGCACATGCCTGTGCCGTCATTACAGTCTGGAGCATATGTCTGGTGATCCCAGCTGCTGTGCTATGTCCTGCAGGGGCATGTCTGCCAGAGGTCCTCCTACGAGCAGCACCAGCCACATGCCTGTGTGGCACATCTGCAGTCAGTATACTGCCACCATGGTGTGGAGACACACCTTCAGTAGCCAGTGTGGCACATCTGCAGTCAGTATACTGCCAACATGGTGTGGAGACACACCTTCAGTTGCCACCACACGTTCCTCTTCAACGCTAACAAACGATGACTGTCCTTCCTCTATGACCACTGTAGATGCGGTATGTGTTGGCAGCTGAACTGTGTGTGGGGAAGAGGGGGACATAGCTGGGATGGCAACCGTTGGCACAGTTTCCACCCCTGACATCCCTGCCTGTACCTCGTGCATATGTTCATCACTGCTAGCATCTGTGGGGACACCATCAGATGGACCACAGGAGGGTAACGCACCTACATCACCTGTGAATGCAAAGAAATACTCTACATTACAATAGCCACACTGACACACACACACACACACACACACACACACACACACACACACACACACACACACACACACACGTGCACACACACACACACACACACACACACACACACACACACACACACACACACACACACACACACAGACACACACACAGACACACACACACACACACAGACACACACACACACACACACACACACACACACACACACACACACACACACACACACACACACAAACACACACACACACACACACACACACACACACACACACACACACACACACACACACACACACACACACACACACACACGCTCACACACACACACACACACACACACACACACACACACACACACACACACACACACACACACACACACACACACACACACACACACACACACACACACACTGACACACCATGCATGTGAGATGACAGATGGCATGCAGCCTGCTTGTGATACAGCTGACAGCATGCAGCTCAGACATCAATAGTGTTTGTAAGCATACCCCCTGGAATGCACACTACAGCAGGCAGGTGTCACATCATTATCCATGCAATTCACACAATCATGGTAGTATGCATGCATCCCTGTGATACACCATGTGGACCAGAACAGGATAACAGTACACATGGCTGATGTGACCTTGACATGTAATCTGCTGACATGTTCATTAACATGCATGCATGCCTGACACAATGGTGTCTTGACACATGTACAGCATTGTATTGGGAATCATATTGCTGTGTTGTCCATATGCCCTACAGATAGACTGCATGTTGAGCAAATATGCATGGGCATGGTAGGGGACTGGGCTGTCTACATTGCTGTACAGTGTGATGTACAGACACTGTGCCATTGCATGGCATCATGACGTGTCTATATTGCTAAACAGTGCATGTTATGTACACATTGCATATCCAGAACTGCATGCATACCCATGACATACCTGTGGATTGTGACCTATGATGCTGAGGTGTATACACACCCAACCATGCTGTGTCATGTGTCAGGTCACTGGAGGACATACAGATGACACCCCTGCATGATGACTACAGAGTGTTAGCTGCCTGGCAACCATGTCCACACATAGCGGACCTGTCACGTCATCATTTCACACATGATATTGGTGTACCATGCACACATGGTGCACAGCTAACAGTTATGTCCTACGGCAGGGAGGAGAAGTACTGTTTCTGTGGCCTGGTGTCACTGTCAGTGGAATCTGTGAAAGTGACTACCATCATGCTATGACACAGACAGCATGTTCAACACATCTTATGAGGTACATGTCACTGACTCCTCCGCTAGCTGTGCACAAGCAGTTATGATGTGCAGTGTACCACATCACCTGTACAATTGGTGTAGTATGGCTGTACTTGGACCATGTGTGGAAAAAGTGGGACAGTGTGTATCCACATCCTGTCTTCTGTGTGGCTATGTGTCTCTGGCCATCCCCCATGGCCATGTGTGCACATGTGTTGAACATGTATGTGATGGCCGTCTATCACACATGTCTGTGTTGTCCCATATGACATACACCCATAGATGTTGGTTATGTCACCATCCACAGGGATATGCAGACAACAGGTGTATGTGGGTTATGGGTTATGGGGAATTGTGACCATGTTGCAACCAAAACGCTACGTGTCTCGGACATGTCGGATGGAACATCACCATGTGTGAAACCTTTGCAGGGGCATATAACACAATGGTGACACCTGTGGTCTGCCCATATCACAGCTCACTGTGCGTTACTGGTTTGTGTACCACACATTCTGTTCCACTGTATAGTACATATGCCTCCATTGTAGAACACCTCCACCATTGTATGCACAACTGGACACACATGTAGCAATGACAAATACTGTGGTTTCATGTCTGTGTATCATTTCAGTTGTATATACTGCACATGGGTGGCCTGTGTGGATGATGGGTGATGCAACCTGTAAAGTCATGTATTAACTGGCCACATGGCAAATAGATCTATGCTTTGACATGCCTGATACTGATGATAGACTCCCCTGCAATGGACTCTTGTTTGTGCGGCATGCCAGAGGTACCTTTATAGGGTGACACAGCAGTATGAACATTATCCATGACTGTATGACAGCCACAGGGTGCACAGTGCAGTTATCACATTCGCCTGTACAATAGCATATAGCCAGCACATGTGTGCATACCATACCTCTCAACCTCTTAGAACAATAAATGTGGACAACGCCTACTATGATGGGGGACATATAGGGACAACTGTGACATATTGCTCTTACTAACCCGGATATTTGATAGACCAATAGGTTTGCATGCACATGGGTTTGCAATGGAATGTGCAGTTGTAAACACAACTGTATGTCATCATTTAATGACTCCATTCCTCGGCTATTTGCCAGAAAGGGACAGATATTAAGGGGAACACACCAACAATATGAGGCTGACATCTGGACATCCTGCAATTACCTGTACAGTTCGGAGGTATGGTGCATACACAGGGTAGCATAAAGCATGTGTGTCCACATACCTTGCATATGTTGTTACATTACATGATGTACATTGACACATGCACATATGTGGGATATACTGGCCATATGTACAGTACTGACTTACCAGGCAACTCCAGTCTCATTGGTTGGGAGACACCCACCTCCATGATGGCAGCTACTGTTTGTGGGGGCTGTTCCGAGGGTGTTCCCAGACTGCCAGTAGCTCCTCCATGTGTGTGAGTGGAGGCTGGGTTGGTGGCCCACCACCCGTACTACCTTGTTCTCTGGCGATTGAAGTGGCATGCTGTTTGCATGACGTATGAGGTCCGTGCAGTGTCTGCGCACCTGCTGGTAGGTGCAGATATGGCCTCCCACTTCGTTGACCCTCCTGCGAAGATCCTGCCACAGGTCATCCCACTGCTGTGCATGCTGTGGCACGTGGCTGAATAATGCCTGGTAGTTCTCATGGAGGTACGGTATTACGCCATCATCCTCCTGTCGGCTATATGCTGGTAGGCGTGTACGCGGCATTATCTGTAAGACATGATGAAGGTGACAGGTCACATTTACAGACATGTACAGTGATACTCTTGCACATACATTCTAGTACATTCGCACAGTTATCTTTGCAAATCAACATGACACTAACATGACTGGCATGTATGTGTCCCACACATGTAACACCCAGTATGCATTAGATATCATCCCCATATATGTGTGTCACCTCATTAGTGTTCCTACTGCATGTGACGTCAGTCTCCATGTGGACATGTCTGTTTGCATGCATTGGTGTTCTTACCTACCTACCATGGTAATGCTGTTGACCTAGATGCTGTGGATATGTCACATATCAACACGGACACAACCTTACTGGACTTGGGCAGTGACAATGCACCAAGTACGCATGGAAACCTGTACATGCATCTGTTTTTCCATAGACATCTACAATGCACAGCTATTCAACATCCTGCCACGGATCACCTGTGTTGCACATGTGATAGACATGGGACAGTGGCTAGTCGGACGTCATTTGCAGGTAAGGTTATCAGCTATAGCATGTACGGGCTGGGTTTCCTAGCTGTATATGACACCCGTTATGCCACCACGAGGGGCATCAGTGACACATGACTGATCCAAATAGATGATACTACATCTACCATATGGCCATCACATCATGTATGGCAGGGGTGATATGTGCAGCTATGTGGACAGGGCTGCATGGTATGGCGGGGGTATGGCACAGGGATCTCTCCAGCATGTGGCCATCCTAGTCATAGGACGGTGGTTGTCCATGATGTATGTCTTTCAGATCAGGCTATGGACATGTAGCATGTCTAACAGCATAGTGTTGCATATGTCTGTATGCAAGGTGGATAGCATGCTGCATACTGGAGGTGAGTATTGTGGAGGCTGGTATTGGCCATCCATGCATGGGCCCTACCCCTGGAGGGTGATGTGTATTCCAATATTGGTCATACGGGCGCTGTGTATGCCTGTCCAATGATCTCATTGCACATGGATACCACCCTGTCATGTCATGGGTACCTCAGATGACTACCTAAAGGGCCAGGGAGATGTCTCCAGCTCAGGGAGGTGTACTACACTACACCATCCCTAACACAGTGTCCATACTGTTGACCACTGCCTAGGTGTTTCCTAATGGGTACGGGAGTATTCCCCTACTTGTGTCATTGCTGATATCATCTACCAAAATGTGCACATATGCCACACACATTACACACACAGCCCATTCTGTATGTTGTTCACAACACTGTGACAACAATTGCCCATAGGTCATGGCCATTCACATCATTACATACACAGATGGCTGACATTTGTCTGTGTGGTATGGGCTACAATGTGGGTGGGGTACAACACATTAACCCTGGTTTACTGTAGCTGACACTGTGTAATATGTACATGTCACTGTAGCACCTTTGGTAGTTGTGAGTCTGTCAACAGGCCACTAGTAGAACACTCCTGTGACATACACATGCATCTGTAGCCGAACATCCGTACTGTCTTGTACATCTGTACTGCTAACCTACATTGATAATGGTTCATGAACCTGCAGACCATACCCGGCAGTGTTCTGATGCGGTACCACCAATCATGACTGTTGTCAACACATGTGGGTTGATAGTATACAACACCCTATCTGTAATGTGTGGGCATGCTCAGCATGTCTTCAGAGCTTCTTGGCATGTTATGTGCTACTGCTTAGTTTAGCACCCATTTCACACCAGTCCTCACAGGTACACTGTCTGTCCATACATTTCCAGCTTGATAACTGTACAACAGCTGTCGTACACACATCACTCACATACCTCATGAGACATGGTGGTTTCCATGGCCTGCCCACCTGCCACGTACCACTTATATGCAGGCATGTCCAACTGGCATGTACCAGTGCTATTGCCTGTCACTATGCTGACTATGTTGTATATGTGGCAATAGAGCTATTCTCATGTCTACAGTCAATGCACACCTCCCAACATACAACAGTACAGCCTGTGGGGGATGCACATATGCAGTCCTGCTGGCGGTTATACTGTCACCAACCCGGACTGCACCTGACAGTCATGTGGGGTTGTGCAACATTGGCAATGCACCCCACACATCACATGGTCCCACATGATCCCCACCACAGGCCACACATATGGAGACACCTTGTACAGTACCCCTCCATACTCTGTGTAGGCACCAACAACAGCCCACATTGCCAAACACAACCACACCAACCTGTAGCCCACAGACACATGTGCCCATCACATACAGCCAATAGGGTGTCAGAATATACTCAACACACCTGTCTTAGGTGACTGTCGGCAGTCACACTGCTGTTCCACTCAGCAAGCTACACAAGGCGATAGTCACTTACATCCTGCTGTCCAGTGACTGGTTCTGCAACATAACCTATGCACACATGCCACAAGTCAACAGGTACGGTGTGACTCCCCTTCCATGTTTGTGTGACAGACGTTGTCACTCAGGGCACAGACTATGTGTGCAGGGACATTTAATAGCCCACCAGTGTTGTTGCCCTGCTGGTGTGGTCCGCACCCTGGGAAGCATTTTGCGTTCATCCAGACCTGTTACCACTGTACTATGAATGACTGTGTCACTCCCAACAGTTGTCCCTGCTTCTGCTGTCATTCCACAGGCATCTAGTATACATCCACTTTGACAGACCCGGCCAAACAACATGATGCTGTGGCACAGTTGACCTGCACCTGTCAGCCCTGGGAGTACGGATCACATGTTGGTCTCTTGCTGTTTTTATACTGCCTGTCTTGCACAGTTCCCAATAACAGTCACCACCAGAACGGGAACAGGCTAGCGAAGCATGTGGTCATGTCACACAATGCTTGACATCATCCTCTGTGATGCACACAGGCAAGGCACACCTGATACTGCACCACTGCAATATCTCTGCAGTGACTGGGACCTACCTCTTGGCTCTGCAAAGCACACCTGCATTGACTGGGTATAGACAGACTGTACATCTCAGGCACGTACCAGACTGGCACACCCACAGCTGAGGTGTCCCCATATTCCACTATGTTGTACACACATCCCAGCTGGTTACTTCGCACAATGCATCACAGGTGCTCCACGTGCATATGACTGTGTCTGGAACTACTTCTACTATTAATGTGAGACTGACAGTAACCCACACCTAACTGTGATAGCCGCACATGTACTGACACAATAGGCATACACTGTGCATGAGTCATAACCTCTGCTCAGCTAGTTCAATCCATACACCACCTCCAAGACCAACAGTATCCTTGACATGGACACTATCAACATGTGACTGCTGTTCGACACCTGCAGTTGTCCCCTTATTGGTGGAATCCGAACATCTGCTACCCACCCTTGTTAGCCACATACCGGCACCACACACTTCATGGCATACACAGTAGATGAGTACTACAACAACAACTACAGATGTCGTATGACAGTGGTAGTTGTTGTGACACACGTGCAGGTGGACAATGCACATGCAAGCACTGAGACATACCCCAGTGCACTTCAATAGCATGTACACGACAATGTGGTTCATGCTATTCCACAGAGAGCCATGCAGGTACACACCAGAATACAGATGACACTCTGGGGGTGCAGTCCCATGGACATACTTTACAACAACAGGTGGGGGCTGTTACACAGTGGTGTGCATTCCCATGGGCGGGGTGACTCACTGGTCAGCCTTAGCAGGGCCAAAGGATCCCATATCACATACACCATAACTATCTACATACACAGTACTGTGACACATTCTGAGATGTACCACAGGACATTTTGGTGGTATGTCAGTAGTCGTATGCAATACCCACATCTGCTCACACAAACAACTGTCACTCTGGAACATGACAGTAACAGGTGATGTTGGCAACATCCTGTCTGATGGCTTCATTGATAACATTACACCCTCTCACTCCCTGCAGGGCCACATTTCTTGCAGGTAAATTGTGGTGTACCTGCAGTCACACCTACACAGTACTGACCTGCACTCTATATGTCCTAGGACACAGGCCCCTTGTCACCCTGCAATATCCCAGGCTGTGATGTCCACAGAACTCTGAACAGCATTTCTCCCCACTGGGACACCATATTCAGTAATAGCCTTGTACCAGACTTTGCGGCCCCTGACTGGCACCCAGTGACTGTAACACTCCTCACAGGTGGTGCCATACTACACGACTGGGACTATTGTCCTACACACCTCACTGGTCTGTTATGCACGGCTATAGGACACATAATCATGGACATCATTCATCAAGTCTCTGCTGTGCCCCAGTCCTTTGATGCCAGCTGGGTTGGTCTTGTTGGGGCCACAGCATGCCTCCTAAACCTGTTGAACACCTTTCCTACAGTCACCAGAGTTGTTGATGTCGACATGGGTGTCCACACAGCCTGCATTGTCCTCTCGCTGCCATTCAGCACCATTCTCCATTCTGGTATTGACTACATACACATCCACCTGCACATCACAGCATATGTCTCCGGATGTTATGCAATATGGTTAATGGATGGGACACACACACTGCGGGTGGCATACCAAATCACATACTGCGATCCAGTTACACTTGGCTTACCACAGTCCTCAGTCATGGGGCCCTCATATTCAGTATATGCTTCCCTGGGGTACAGGCTACCACTGAGGGGACTTCCCTGCCTAGCTTTACAGACCACTGCATACCCAGTGCTGTTGTTGCTCCACCAGATGATACAGACCCCATCCATACGGGTTTCACTGTGACACATACTGATATGAACATCATGGCCTCTACCTGCATGACACTTGGTGTGTACATCACCTTTGCAGTACACCATCCTCCCACTGGTTATCACATAGGTGTTATTCCCCTACATACATGTTGCATTGTACATGTGTGTAAGACACATGTATGTCGCACACACTCCTGTGCTTACCACATTGCCACTGTGGCGTGGATATCCTTCTACATATTCACACGTGTCTGTCCTGGGTGTGTAGCTGGTACATAGGCACCCTTTGTACCTCTGAACACCGGACGTATACACACATCCATGGGTACAACACCCCACATAGGGTGTACCTTACACAACAGCTTTACATACCCCAACATTAATAAGCCATGATGTTTATTGAGCTACACCTGGTGACGTATGCGGCTTATGTACAGACACCACATTTGTACACATTTGCAGACTACATACTCAGGGGTGATGTCTCCTGCACAGAGAGGGCCCATGTCTGCAAATATGTTTATGGATATACTCCGCATACACGACATACACAATAGCCACTATGACCATGATGCTCATGGATATGTGCAAACACGCGACTGTGTGCGGCATGTGCTTGGGGGTTGCATTCCCAGACCGGACACTCACCATGCTTTGGGACATGTTTCCTATGTACATCACGCATGGACAGTCAGTAGCAGTGTTCATGTGATACCTCGCTTGCTGGATGGTGAACACATGTACGCCAGGGATCACTGCAGTGGCTGTACTGTGCAGTGATGCAGGTTACGCATGGCTCTTCTGTTCACAGAACACTACCCTGGAGAGGTGCCACTGGTGTGCACACTGTAGTTGTTGTTACACATTGACTTGCCAGACTGCATGGTACACCACTATGAACCTGTGCAGCTATTACATGCCCTTTGTGCATGGTTACTGGTGTAGCCCTTCCAGTTAGATTGGCTGTCACGCTATTACAATGTCCCGTGACTACGGGCCATATGTCTACTGTTATTGTACATGCCAATCATGTTCATGTTTGTCTGTCACATCTCTTCTGCTATTCTAGTGTGGGAGTAATGTTTGCGTCCTTTGCAAATGCACAGAGTGGAGTACATAGTTATTTCATCATAACTGTTTATACATATCTTAAGAACATAGTGCTCACATCACTATATGATACCTTTGTTCTGCATCATATGCCTGTTCTCCTGTGTAACATATCTGACGTATCAATCTACTGTACTATACATTACACATGTTTAACATGGTATCCCATAATTCAACCATTACTTGCACAGAGGGTCCACCTTAGACATGTCATTGATGTTATATGCACATAAACATGCGCACTGTTACAGTATATCTACATATACTATCCCCTGCTATGGCACGTACTTATTGGACATACCCTGCCACTGACGGCAGGTCGTATGACATTGTTCTGTTTAACGCCGTCATGTTGCATCCCTTGTGGTGTCTGTGCTGTTTACCGTGTGGCCCACTGCTGGACGTACATCTTCTACAAACATTGGTACGATCAGCGAGACATCACTACATAAATACCATTCCCCACTTTGTGCATGGTGGACACTGTTAATTACTGCAAACCAGGCTATACATACACTGACATTACATAATTCAGAACATACTATACATACAGTTAAGTGTTATACATACCTTGATATCGTTCTGGTGTTTCGTCTCTATCTCGCTCCTCTGTATCACTCTTTCAACTGTTATACGGTATGAGAATACAGTTTGCATATCTGGCAAGTCATCCTTATATACATCTATACCTGCAACATGTGGTTTACTGCCGCCAGTTGGTGGTCTGGTGTGACTAATTACATGCACTTCAGCTGTGCAGCTACTCCATTAGCCAATTATGTGGCAGCAGTGGGGTATAACTGAATTCTCCACCTGGGCGTTGGCCATTTGCCCTGCCTTCGGGGAGACGGCATGTATTGTGTTTTGTTGTGTGTAATTGCAAATGCTTTGTGTAGAGCCAAGTCTATTTTGGGGTCATGTCCCCAGTGGATTGTGTGTGATTCTACCTGTGACTGTACCTGTCATCCCACCCATCTGATACAGGACTATTGTAAACACCTGTAACATCGCCGTTTGTTCTGTTATATGACGTATACAATTTTGCATGGCACCTTTAAATGTCTCTCACAAGGTATGTCAACGGTTCAGCAGATGTAATTGACTAACTAGATGTTTGGGCTGTGGTTACGGTCTATATTGCTATTGTTTACAGTGTGGGGGATGTAGGCGGGTGTACGTAGCATATACAGTTTTGTGGGGCTTGCATTTCTACGTAGTCCATATATATGTGTGTGGGCCCCTTCCCTAATTACAGCACTATCACTTAATAGACTTCTATTATGGGAATTTATTGTGGGCCATTGTTAAATGTTTTCAATATGGTATGCAGGTGCGGTTGATACTTCCATACCTCAGGATGTACGGTGATATCTGCAGAGATATTTGTAAATGAACGCTATCCTGTGTATGTCTGCCCCAGATATTTGCTGTCATTGCAGTGGTGTTGGTGTCAGACCCTCTGTCACATGGCTTGCCACCTATTCATATGGCCATAGTTGGACACTTTCAGGTCACACAGTGGTGTTTACAGGCTGACATATGGCCACGGTCAGTACACAGGATAGCACATACTTTTATCCTCATTACAAAACTATTGTTCTTGGTCCTTCACTACGTATCGGTTTGCATGTAACATTTCCGTTTCTTACATACAGGCATGAGTATTCCCTGCAACTATTGCATATTGTGTGGGACATACTAATGTCCTACACTCAAGGACAGTTGCCCTTTCTAATGTTTCATGTCAGGACACAGCTGCCCGGGGGGGTGTCCCTCCTGATGTGGGATAGGTGTTTACTGCATGCTTACGGATAGCTATACCCGCACCTACCGTAGTCATCTACCTCCGAGTTGCCACCTACAGACACACTATGTGAACACACATGACACACTTTAGTCACACGGGAGCACACATGGCACCCTCATCACACACATATACAGGCTACATCACACACAACCACAGTTGTACACAGTACCTACGTGGTCCGCACCGCCGACAGCGGTGACTACATGTCCTTACTATCGTCCTATTGCTCGTGGTTCTACTGTTCCAGTACTGTGTTCTTTCTGTCTGTCATCCTCCTGGTTATGCATGACATTCCATAGTTGGCAGTATCCTGTTTATTTGCACCTCAAAGGTGTTTCGAATGTCGTCGACCTATCTATATATTTGCATATGCCAGCCAGTGACCCCTTGTATAGCGACATATATCACACTATGGCCCTTTCATCTCTATTATATATGTGTAGATGTATATATATATATATATATATATATATATATCTGTATATATATATATATATATATATATATATATATATATATATATATATATATATATATATATATATCTCGGACAGGGGTGGTGACAGGCATGCTATGCCTTTCATTGTGTGTTTGTCAGTGTATACTGTGTTTCCTAGACTCCGCATGTTTGTGTCTGTACCTGTCACATTACACACCTGCCATAGTTTAAGATTACCTCCCATCCCACTTTGTGAGGGACAATCCCTCTTTGTGCAGTTGTGTCCTGCGAAATATTTGTGAACATAGCAAATGTCCTGCGACTTTGGGACAGACATATTCCCTATAGTTTATGTCATTGTTGCATGTCACCCTTATTCTGTATCTGACCCACCTACATGTTACAGGACACAGAACATGGACCTGCGGCCATTACTAAACTATAAGCATTTTATCTATGCAAAACACTGTTGTTCTTGTTTTCATCCTGGCTGGGTGTGTGTTGTCCTGCTGACATCTGGCATATGTCCCACATTGGTCATTTGAACTTAGGCAACCCTACCGTACGTACATCTTGCCTAGCAATAGTGTTGGGTGAATGTGTACATGACTGCCTGTTCCACTCCTGGCAGTGGTCATTTTACCCTTCAGAGCAGGCGCTATTTGTTCAGGGGTGACTAATGCTGGTGTCACCTGTTCTGTACATCATTGACCATGATCTGCGCAGAGGTCGGTGACACTTAGCCCTGTTTTGCGCGTATCCATATAGTCGTATTTAAACATCACTTACTAGCTGTGGGCAACACTTATTCCCGCTAACGTGTGCTACACATATTCTGATGACCTGCATCCGGACTGCATTACCTGTGCCGTCGGGATTATGTTACATCCCTTGCGGGACGTGGGACCAGGAACATGCACGACAGTCACTGCATGTACCATTTGGACATCTGGGGGTTGTACACGAATTATGTAAATTTGTATGTGCAGTACACTACAGCAGTTACTCCACACTACACCCACATGGATGACTCCGTTAGTTTACAACTTGATGGGTCCAGTTAATGGTATGTCCATGTGATGTTTACTGGTTGCACTCCAGCACTGGGTATGTCTATCACAATTAGGTACACCTGATAATTTGCTACACCTTCATACGACCGTGGATGCAGCATGCCGGGGTGACTAATGCCTGTCATGGGTACATCCCCTGCCTTGACACTACATCCATGATTACATTTTGTGGAGCCCCTCAGTAACGTGGCGGGTAATCCGTGGTGACTGTGTGTAGGACAGTGCTTACACACATGTGCTCTTGCAATTGCCTCTGCTCCATTACGCGACAGTTGCTTACTCGATGTTGTGGTGATGGGTGTCACTGTTTGCCCCGTTTGATGTTTTGCCTCTCACAATCGGGTGTGTACCTACCAATGTACCTGGGAATCTATACATACAGCACTGACAGATGCTGATGGGCACATCTACTGTTCAGGTGTTGACAGTTCCGTGTTCCCATGGCTGTTGCGTGTACAATGTTTGATGGCTGTCTATGTAGGATTCCACAGTGGGCCACCTATACATCACAATTTACAGGTAGTCGTGTTTGTGTGCCATCCATGTTACTGTGTGCAGGTGGGGAGGGGTGTCAGTCCATGGGAGCCTACACTGTCAAGGTATGTGCTATACGTTCCTTCTTTGCCAAGGCATAGGCATATTGGGCACACCTCCGTCTACCTACTGGGGCTGGCACAGTGTGTCCGTGGTCTGGATCCCTCTGTGCCTGTGTTGGCCTTGGCACTTGCGGTGGGCTGTGAGGCCCTCCCCCATTATGGCCCTGCTGCAGCTGTTTCCGCAGGATCATATTATGTAGCATGGCACATACTATGAAGATGTGGGCACACGTGCCTGGAGAGTACTGCAAGCCTCCACCAGATCTGTCCAAGCACAGGAACTGTGATTTCAGCATTCCGAACACACGGTCTATGATGATTCTGGTTTGTGCATGTGCCTCATTATGGCGTTCTTGCATTGGTGTGTGTGCATTTCTGATGGGGGTCATCATCCATGGCTCCAGTGCATAGCCAGCATCCCCCACAAGGTGACCTTGTGGGATGTCCGCCCTGACAAATACCTGATACAGCTGTGAGGCATGCCAGATATTGGAGTCGTGGTAGCTTCCAGGGCTGCCAGCACACACATCCATGGTAATGCCCTGGGCATTGCACATGACCTGGCAGTTGATGGAGTAGATTCCCTTGCGGTTTATGTAGTGCCTACCATACTCACTGGGTGGTGACTTAATTTGTATGTGCGTGCAGTCTGTCACACCCAGTACCGTCGGGTAGTTTGCCACACGGTGGAAGTGACGCATATTGCTGGACAACTCCTCTTGAGTTCGGGGGAAGTGTATATGCTCATTGGCATGTGGTAACATGGCATCCAGGAACTGGTGTAGTACCCTGGATGCCGATGCCTGTGAGATCCCCATTATATCTCCAGTTGGCCTTTGAAAGGTACCTGTGGCTAGTATTCGCAAGCTGACACATACCTTCGTGTCCACTGGGATGGGTTCCCCTCTGTTGTTTCTGGTTCACAGGCATGGCCGGCACAGCTCTACTATTTGCTGTAAGATGTCCCTGTACACCCTGTAATGCTCTACTATCTCCAGATCATGTAGCCCCTGGTAGGTTACCCTTGGTCTGAACACTCTTCTCCTCCTCCGAGGCCTACGGTGGTTGTCGGCATCATTGTCCGCAATACCGTTGGTCTGTAACATATGTTGATGAATCACAGCTATGGCAGCTCCCAATATGTACATTTTAAAAGTTCCCCATCTGTTTACACCTATGGTGCGGTGTTTGGGAATATACAGGTGTGTGTTGGGTGCTTTCACACTTTATACTGTTCTGCTGTGATCACTGATGATGTCATAGGGTGTGTATGTACGATCGTGGGTACAGGGTATCTTCTGTGTTTTATTTATGAAACCGCTATTGTGCTGCCTTTGGTGTTGCATTACATTTGGATGCTGTGATTACCTCCTGCCCTTCCGTTTACATTTGTGCACGTTACACCTACCATTTGCTGGCATGCATCCAGCTGCCTGCTTTCATTTGTACTTTACTAGACCTGGCTTATCTTGCGTAATGTGTGCTATTGCTGATCTACTGTGGGTTTGCTTTGTTCTGCTATGACAGTTCTCCTATCTTTGCATTCCGGGTCCTCCACACCTTTCTTTGCAATCCTATGCCTCCCCTGTCCTGTTTTGCAGGTTTCTGCATGCAGGCTTGTCTACTGCCGTCGATTGGCCGATGTGTGTTGATTGGTGTTAGTTGCTCATTACTATGCCAATTACCCTGCTTCGGCATTTCCTTCTTTTCTTCCCATGACCTTCCTGTTTGTACTATTGTTCGCAGCGCGTACATCTGCTGGGTTTCGGGCACGAGTTCATCCCCATACACATGCGCTTTCGGGCACCATGTGTGCTCTCAGCTAAATGGTTCTATACCCTCCACCCCACCTCTGTCCTTCAGCTTTGCTTAGCAACGGCCAGGCCAGATTTGCATTGCTCCAATGTGCTTACTGATACGGTGGCACACCCCTCTGCTGATGTCATGTATCACCTTTGATACACTCCTCGTTGTTATAGCGCTGCGCCGTCGGGTACATCCTTAATCTGGCAGGACATTTGCGATTCAGTATTACCTGCCTCATTTGCATGGTATTGACTACTAATTCATAGTTACAGTGCCAAACACTGTCGCTGGCCCCTAGCAACCCTTGCACCTTGCTTGTGGTGTGCCATGCCTACCATTGCATATTCTGGTGCAATCCTGATTTGTCTTTCATTGTGATTTTCTGCCATTTTTATATATTTCCTTTGTATTCCTGTTTGCACACACATGCCCTGCGGTTGTACTGTGCGTTACTGTGGACATGACATTAAATGTTGTTTTTTAGGTGTTGTGCATCTTTTCTTGTGCCATTGGCTGTGTATTTCTCCATTGGCATATGTTAACTTTGTAATACATGTGTGTGGTCCGCTTCCATAACTCCGATGTTCTGTTTGGGAATATGTAAACCATGTTTTTTGGTTTACATTTCCATTGGCTTGCGCTATGCCTGCACCACTTCGTGAATTGCTGTATGTCTTCATTAGCATGGTGCGACACTGCGCATGGGGTGATTTGCATACCTATGCCAAGGGCTGCGTAGCTCTGGCGTATGCCGGTAGTGCACATGGGATTGGTTCGTACCTGAATCGCTCGGCGGACATATTTGGCATTATGCCACCTACACTATGCCTGTGCCTGGTGCAAGCTTCATGAACCTGGGGGATTGTCTTTTTTTTTTTTTTTAATCCATGGAAGAAGGAATTGATTGTAAGAAAAAAATGCCCTGATATTACTGAATAGTAGTTATTATGAGCCATAAATAAAATTAAACATTATTTAGTGAGTATGTTAACTAAGACATTTAATTATATGATCTATAATGGATATATTCCAAGTTCATAGAAGGAATCTTTAGTTACTCCAATTTTTAAATCTGAATATAAGATGGCATGATACCATCATCATCTATTGAGTGTAACACCAAATATTATGGAAATTCTTTAAGACTTTAAGAGATTTATCAGTGTAATCATACTTAAAAATAATCTTGCATTGCTTGATAGTTTTCAACATCATTTTTTCAAGATTTTATGATTACACCTCTAGGGCGAATTATCAAATGTGCAGTCTATTTGGATATAGCAAAAGCCATTGATTTACTATTGTTACAAACTATTGACTTGTCTTAGGAACAATATAAGGTAAATCAATCTTTATGTCAATGGATTCATTATTTGCTCGTAGGAAGAATCCAAAGAGAAATGATTCAAGGAAAAAAATCAGATGCAGCACTGGTGAGATCACATGTTCTTTAGGGATCTGTAATTGGACCTTTGTTGTTTAATACTGTTTTTGTCTCTAGTCCATGTGACGATCATTGTTCATTAGTTAAGTACACTGTTGAATATGTTTATTTATTTATTTTACATTTGTTGACCGATCTAGTCTAGCTGGATATATATCCATTTTCAGTAGAGGCCCGGGGAGAAAAGCTCCACACAGATATACAAAAATATAAAAAGTATAAAAATATTGTTACATGGTAAATACAGGATTAATAAACCAAATAAAACAGGATGTTTTTACATTTCAGAGATCAGAACACATTAAGAAAAGTAACAGTGAACATAATATTGCTTAAGAAAGCTAAAACAGTTATAATAACCAAATAAAACAGGAAGTTTTTACATTTCAGAGATCAGAACACATTAAGAAAAGTAATAGTGAACATAATATTGCTTAAGAAAGCTAAAACAGTTATAATACAGTAAGAGTTATGTACAATAGTTCACAACAGGTTCAAGGATATAAGCAATAAGTTGATTAGAGTTTAAATAGTGTCAGTCATAATACAAGATTAAGTATTTAAATGTTTGGAACTTTGGTTAGAAGAGGAAGAAACAGGGGTGAAGATGGTTGTTAGTCAGGGTTACTACAAGGGCATAGCCAGTGCATTTGGAGGTGTTTTTTGAGTTTTTGTTTAAAGAGTGGCAAGGATGTAATTAGTGTTAGTTCATTAGGTAACAGGTTCCAGTTTTTTCATGTTGTATTAGTAAACAGAGAGTCACCAGCTGTATTATTAGACTTTGCTAGGCTAGCAAGGAGTTTGTTAGAAGAACGTAAGGAGTTCAGATTATTATATGGGATTAAGAGTTTTGAGAGTACAGGGGTATTATTGGGTTGGTAAAATATTTTGTGGGCCATTGTGAGTTGGGGGATTATCAAATGGTTTTGGAATTCCAGCCAGTCTAGTTGCCTAAGATTAGAACAGTGGTGAGTTCTGAAGGGATTGCCAGGAGCGAATCTGGCAATAATATTGTAGGAAGTTGCTAATTTGTTGAGGTTAGTTTTCTTGAGGTTGGTAAATATAGGTGAGGCATACAGAAGGGTTGAGATAAGATGGGAGTGAGCGATCTTGGCTCTGGCTGTTGTGGTTAAAAATATTTTTATTCTATATAATGATCCAATTTTTCTGTTGACTATTTTAATGGTGTTGTTTATATGGTGATCAAATGTGAGATTATTGTCAATGGTTATTCCTAATAGTTTGGTGGTATAGTCAGGGTAAATGACAGTGCCATTATTTGAAGAGATGACAGTGCCATTATTTGAAGAGACTGAGAAGTCTAAGGGGCTGGACCTAGTAGTGGGTGTAAAGAGAAGGAGTTTTGTTTTTTTGGCATTAAGAAGGAGGCAACGCTTGGTAAACCATGTTTCTACAGTGTTGAAAACATTTTGAGTAAGAGAATATAGTTCAGTTGGAGAGGTTGCTGAGCATATTAGTGTGGAGTCATCTGCATATTGAATACAGGTGGCTTGAGGAATTGCTACATGGAGATCATTAATGAATAAAGAGAAAAGAAGTGGACCAAGAATGGAGCCCTGAGGGACCCCGATAGTGACAGGTAAAAAGGAAGAAATTTGATTTTCCCAGAGAACTGCCTGCTGCCTATTGCTGAGGTATGATCTAAACCATTTAATGGCCAGAGAATCAAAGGAGAGAGATTCAAGAATACTGATTAGGAGGGTATGGTTAACCATGTCGAAAGCTTTAGAGAGGTCGATGAAGAGTGCAGATGAGAGTATGTTTTTGTTGCGGTTTCTATTGATGGTATCTGTGAAGGATAGGAGGGCAGTAGTGGTACTATGTGATGGCCTAAAGCCATGTTGACAGCTTGCTATTAAGTTATGTATAGAGAGATGATGTAAAAGTTGTTGGTGAATGCATTTATCCAAAATTTTCGCTAAGGGTGATGAGAGCAATTGGCCGATAGTTAGAGTACTCATTAGAGTTCCCACCTTTATGTAAAGGGATAATATGGGAGATTTTCCAAATATCTGGGACGGTTCCTTCTTGGATTGTCCTATTTATAAGTATAGATATAGGGTAGGCAATTACTTTGCCTGCTTTTTGGAGATATTGGGAAGGAAGTTTGTCAGCGGATGGAGTACATGGCTTGAGTTTATGAATAAATTTATAGATGAGAGAAGTAGAGATGGGTTGTAGTTTGAAGTTAGAGTAAGAGTGCATAGCATCTATATTATTAAAGCAAAAATCCCTATGAGTGAATGCCAAAACATCGACTCCTATACCACGAAATATCGAACTGTCATAGTCGGCCAACCCCACCACCCGCTACATACTATCTACCCAAACAAAATAAATAAACCACATACATACACTATCCAAACCCTTCTTCTAACCAAACTAAAGCACCAAAACTCTACCTCCAACACTACACTAAACCCCACAAACACAACTATCTATGATCTCTCCTTAACCCCTCCCTAACCCTAAGGTCCATAACTACCGCATACATCCCCTAAAGACATACACCTAAACAAAATAAATAATACACATACATACACTTAAAAAAAAACAACACCTAACATTACATTAACACTAACATACAGTACCTATCTATGTACTTGCCATAACACAAATCCTAACACTAAAGTCCTATCTATCTCACACTTACCTTACGGAGCTGTACCACAGATGGGCCAGCCAAAACAAATTGACATTTTGAAATTCGCGGTTTTGACCGTTCAGGGTTTACGTACTTCGCACAATACGGTTCAACATCTTCATATTTGCCTAAAGGGATTTTCGATCACATAATAGGAACCCGAATATATATATATATATATATATATATATATATATATATATATATATATATATTTTTTTTTTTTTAATGAAGATGATTTCAATAATATTAAAAAGTATTTACTGTACTTAGGTAAGTAAGCTCGTACACAGGGTCTCTCATTTAGTGTGTAAAAATGGCAAACAAAAATTAAGGAGACCTACTACATTCTCTATTTTTGATTTTTTTGGAAGTTAATGAATATGACAGTCTTAGTATACTTATAGATTCCTGCTTTTGTTTTGAAAATCATGTGAGAATCATCTGTAATAAGGGAATGAGCATGAGGGGGCCGATTTAAAAAAATCCTTTACAATGAGAGAGGTTACAATCTTAGCAAATATATTTTAGGTATATATCAGATACATTTTGGAATACAATGAAGTGTTCTTTACTCTTAATAATCAACAATTTAATTGTATAGAATCAGTACAATGTAAATAAAAAAAATATTTGATATAAAGTGAAGATATGTTTCAGTTAGTCTTTATACCCTCTGTTATAGCTATATGAAGGGTCATGTTATAGTTCTCTATAAGGGATTTAGTGACTCTTATTGGGTATGGAAGTACATAATAATCCAAAGACATATAAACATTATAAATTAAAGTTCTTTGTATGTTATGTTAAAAAAGAGCAGAACGTATTTAACACGCAAAATGGCACAATTATGGAATACATTACCTGAAAATATAGGTTCATAGGTAGGTACTAGGCTATCGGCCCAAGGGCCTAAGTAAGCCTAGCCAACAAAGTTCCCTGGCTTATGCCAACTCAAGAAAGTTAATTTCCTGTGCCCCTGTAAAGCAGAACCACAGTAGTGATCCCCAAGGGTGTATTTCCTATTTCCCATCCACTCATCAAGATTTTTCTTGGAGTGCTAATGAGGAACTTTGCTTGACATAGATGGGTAGCGTGTTCCAGAGTATGGCAAGTCTCTGGGACAGGAATCTATCCCTCCAGCATGTCCTGTTTATTGTGGTGACAAGGTGTAGGTCCCTAGCACGTGTAGCTCAGAGGGAATGGGATTTCTTTAGGTGTAGCATGTCGAACAGTTCTGGGTTTGACATAGCTTTATAGGCAGAGATTACCTCAGAGTAGGCGATATGCTACAGAGCAAAGCTGAAGTTTTTTGAGACAGTCAGTGTAGGACATCTGTTTGAGGCCAGTAATCCTCTTTGTGAGGTACTTCTGTGGCCATATACTGCAGATGTCTTGTGAGGTACATTCCAAAAGGGGCGTAAGAGGTGTAATATAGTCTAGTAAAATGTAAGACATCTTTGGACAATTAGGCTTTGGCTTTGGTTTTTGAATCAACAATTACTCAGGGTTCCTTGAAAGCCATACATCTTGATCACTTTACATAATGTATGAACTTATGAAATCTGACTGTAAATTAGACGTATACCTCAGAAACCCACAGGCATTTAAAATAAGTACAAAGGCTCTTGAAAAGTAGGTATATTCAGAAAAAAGGTTTGGACATCCAACTAGCATAAAATTTGAATACAAAATAACAGACAGCTCTATTACTTCCAGTAGGAATGTGGAATATTGCTCATAAACACATTTAAAAACAGAGCGGCAAAAATAATGGAAAAATAAAAAAATATATATAAGCACATTATCAAATAGTCAATGTAAAATCTTCAGACTTTAATAAACTGTATTGCGAACTTCTACCACACAAAGTAATTTATTTTTGCTTCCGAAAAAATTAGATGGAAGATTATTAAGTTTTTTAATTTACTGGTGCCACTAGTATGTTGGTCATGTTGTACATTTTTCTGTGTTCTAGACAGATTCCATAATTATGTATGATTGGAGGGCAGAAAATTGTGTAAAGGGAAAAATCATGCTTGAAAACAGGAACATACCTCCAAAAATTGGTACATTATGTGTTGGGGTGCACCGAACCTGAAAATAGGAATGTTCTTCCAAAATAGGAAGAGTTGAGAGGTCTAATTATAGAGAACTAGAACTACAGCTTTTCATTATCGCTTTTCCACGTTGCCACAAAGCATCACACAACAAAGGTCACATTTGCTTGTTTTCAAAATTTTAGGTCACTGGAACCTGTTTTCTTGTAGATGTTATGGTTTAGTTTGGGTTTTAAAAAACAGGAGTCAGTGAAGAGAAAGAAGGTGACCATTATGTTTGTTTTGTACTTTTCCCATTTTTCTGAGCTTGTGCAAACTCAGATGTAGTATGGTTAGAGATCAGAGATGTTGGGGCAGCCCATATATTGCTGGTACAAGGGGGTTATCCCCACGCAAAAATAATTATTAAAGCTGATACTTTTATAACAGAAATTCTTTGGGACTGTGATTACACATCTAGTTAGATATCTTAGTTTTAATTATTCCCATCCAGTTAAGCAAGTTGGTATTTGTGTCATTTTTCCCAATTTCCTGGTAAAATTAGGATTGTCATGAATTTAATTATATAGTGTCACAATGAGTTAGCTCTCATAAGTGAATGCATACATTCTTTTCTGTCTACTTCAACATGCTTCTACCAGATAATAGCTTCTTATTTATTTGAAATGGGTATGGAGTAAAGATGAGAAGTATATACACATCAATTAGTGTAATCCAGAAAGGAATAAAGAACAATTTTTCTGCATTATTTATGGAAATATAAAAAACAGACTTTCTTTTGCCAAACTATGACCACTCAGCCCTTAATTTTATGCTGAAAAGCTTTCTTCTTGGTATTTGCTCATGATACAGCAATAAAGAAAGCTACTAGTTATTTGGCTATAGGGATGTAGACAGGATATTTAGAGCTATACATCAATTTATATACCAGCTTCCATAATGTATCCACCAATAAATTATACCACACTTTCCCACACAGATAGCACATGCATCAGGCCGGCATGCCTTTTCAACACTGAAAAAACACTGAAATTCCTGAAATTTTCATGTTAAGAAAAAATAAATAAATAAAATAATCAACCAGGAAAAAAACATCAATGCCAGCTAAGAATATCTGTAATATAATAAAATAAAACCGTGATAAAACTCTACTTTTTCTTAAATCTAGCAAGATGCTGCTTCCACAGTACTGCAAGCATGAGCAGAGTAGCTTGTTATTGTTTTTACACCAGTCTAAACAGAGAAACACAGCTGCTTTTTTCAGCAGCAGTGAAGTTATATTTAATTACAAGAAAAGCAGATGCATTTTTTTACTTCTGTATTAATGCTAATTTAGAACAGAGAAGTTCTGGACATGTAGTGTATTCCCTACAAAGAAGTCTTATATACACAACTTCAAGAAGCTAAGCATAATACAATTTGGCATCCACCACATTCCCATAGCAATGTAAGTCTGTTGAAGGTCTGTTGATAGTATGTATATGTACTAGCTGAATGTCTGAAACAGATGACATCTAGTAAAATTTTCTTGATGACATATTTTGAAATTCACTTATAAGCTGCATTTAAACTTAGGTACAAAGTTATCTTTGCTGCTGCAGGCATGAAAAAAATGTATAACACACACACACACACACACACACACACACACACACACACACACACACACACACACACATACACACACGTATATATATGGAAACACTTTATAACCCCGAATCACTGAAATGTCGAATTTCAGTATTTCGAGACTATAAAGCCGAATGTTAAAAATAGCGAAAGGTCATAATCGCGAACTCGAATATATGTCGAATTCACGGTTATGACCTTACGCTGCGTAATGTCCGGGATTGTGTTTTGATGGTGCACGGTGCTGTGCGTGGATGTAGGTGTTATGTCAGGTAAGTGTTTTCTAAGGGTTTTGAGTGGGAGTTAGAGTGTGTGTGAGTGTGCTGATGTGTTTGATGTGTGTGTGTGAGGGGTCGGAGAATGTGCTTGTGTGAGTTAGCTTTTGTTTTGTGTTTGCGCGATCTCGGAGTTAGTATATATAAGTAGGGGGGTGTGGGGGGTGCAGGGGGGCTTGCCCCCTGCTTATGTGTGTATGAGTTGTGTATGTGTGTAGTTTTGCTTGTTTATGTTGTGATGTGGGAGTTGTGGTGTATATGTGGTATAGTGTGTGCGTTTTTTTCGGTGTTGTGAATTTCGCATTTTTTTTTTGTGTCAGTGTTTTGTGGATTCGGTTTTATAGTCTCGAGATACTGAAATTCGATATTTCAGTATTTCGAGGTTATATAGTGAATCCATATATATATATATATATATATGTAGAGATATAGATATACATATATATAGAGAGTGAGTGAGAGATGCATGTGTGTGTGTATGTACGCATGAATGTGTGTGTGTGCGTGCATGTTGGAAATTTGTTGTAATGCAAATCTAATGGACAGCTGTTAGTGGTCAGATTCTAATAGTGGAAAGATCTCAGCAGATTTGCTCCATAGCTATACCAATAACATGATAATTCTGAAAGCTAGAACACAGGCTCAAATTTAATTCCATAAAATACCACAAATTAGTAGTTTCACTTCCTTTTGTAAACAGATTATTCTATAGAATAAACCTCTTCTTGTGGGATGCATATCCTTTTATTGTGTTAAAGTTATATCTTTTCCGTTGGTTTGCACAAAAATAAAACTTAAGAACCAAACAATCAAAGCCAATGCCACCCCCTGGCTGTCCAAATAAACCAAACTTACCATGATACAAAGAGATAAAACCTGGAAAGTATATCAGAAAATCAAACAACCCAGCTACCTACTAGAATTCAAACAACTCTGTAACTCTATAAAAAAACTTATAACCAGAGATCGTAAATTATACTACTCCAAACTTCAAACCAAATGCTCAACCAAACCTAGAAAATTCTGGGACACAATCTCCTCCCCCCCTCCACCCAGATAAAGAAAACCCCTGCCCCAGCCCAAACATTACTGTCCTGGACACTGCCTCTCAATTAAACTCCCCAACCCAAACCATACTGACTTGGACACTGCCACTCAATTCAACTCCTTTTTCATAGATTGCATAGCCAAGTTGTCCTCCTCTTTTCCCCACCCTCCCATACATCAACTCCTCCAGCCTCCCAACCCCACCAACCACTTACACCCCCCTTCAACCTTGAACCCATCCCTACTGGTACTATAAAAAAATACTGCTCCAGCTAAATCCTGGCCAGAACACACCTGACAATCTCCCAACAACCTTCCTAAAATTATCTGCTGACAGTATAGCCCTTCCCATTTCTACCTTAATCAACAGATCCATCCAAGAAAGCATATGTCCCATCCATCTCGTGCCATGCATACATCATCCCACTTCACAAAGTAGGCAAAAACACAGACACCTCCAATTTCAGACCTATATCTATCCTTTCCCCTCTTTCAAAAATCCTGGAGAAATGTATCCATACTCATCTCATGTCATATCTGACTCATAACAACCTTCTTGCCCCAACTCAACATGGCTTCCACCCTAGTCATAGTACCATGACTGCCCTCCTATCCTTTCTAAAATTTATAAACCAAACTCCCAACTCTGGTAAACTTGTATCTTCCCTGTTCCTTAACCTATCCAAAGCCTTCAACACCATCTCCCACCCTCTACTCTTAACTCAGCTCTCATCTCTCAGCCTCTCCACCTCTACTTTAGCATGGTTCTCAAAGCATCAACAAGCTAGTCAATGAACATCCTTAATCTCCCCTTTTCTGCACACCCCACCAGGGTCCCACAAGGTTCATTTCTAGGACCACTACTCTTCAATATATTTATTAACAACTTTCACCACACCATCCCGAACTCATCAATAATTCAATATGCAGATGACTCAACAATCCTCTACTCAGCTGACTCCCCCTCTGACCTACTTCTAAAAACTCAATCAGCCTTCTCTAAAACTGAATCCTGGATGAAAAACAACCACCTTCCCTGAATGCTAATAAAACTAAACTGATGATCTTTTCCCCCTCTAGAAACTCCCCAATCAACAAAAACTCTTTCTCAGTACTTAGTAATGATAATATCCCAATAAATATTGTATCTAATACCAAACTCCTTGGTGTCATTATTGATGACCATCTAAAATTTGACTCATATTCAATCCACCATCAACAAATCCACCAAAAACTAGGATTCCTATACAGACACAACCGCTACCTCTCCCCCTGCACCAGGAAAACTCTAGCTTCATCCTACCTTCTGCCCTGTCTTATGTACAGCGCCCCCCTGCTAAACAATCTCCAACTTGGCCTGCACTTCAAACTTGAATAATGCTATAATAAAATAAGCAAATTTGCTACCAACTTAAAAAACTCCTCCCACCACTACCACTCTCTCCATACCCTACAGTGGCTCAAGCTGCCCAATTACTTGACATTCCTTAAACTCACCAATGCTCACAAGCTCATCCACAAACCTTCTAGCTGCCCCTTTCTCTCTACCACATTAACCCCCTACATTCCTAACCACTCACTCAGATCAGAAAACCAAAACCTCAAACAGATCTACAAAACCTCATGACCCCCTGGCCACCTCCTACTTTCCTGCTCCATTTCTAAACTATGGAACTCTCTCCCACCTACTCTTTGCAATACCCCTGACCACACCAAATTTAAATCTCTCTTGTTCTCCTATCTTACTACAAAATGGATATGCCCATCCCACTCCCCAGTATAACTTCCCCCTCTAACCATTCACTTGTCCACCCTCTACTATAACTACTACACATACCTAATACAACAGTCCATTATACCACTGCAGTGACTTTTCACTCATACATGAACTGTGTCCTAACTTGCAAAAAAAAAAAAAAAACAGTTCACCCGTATTCTAATTTGTCTGTATCAGTATTATGTTATCACATTAATTTTTTTGTATTGTATGCTGTTTTTCTCTAAAACTGATTGTATTCTATCACATTTATTTTATTGTATTGCATGGTGTATTTCTCTGAAAATATGATCATATAGATTGTTTATCTTTAACTGTCATTTGGAGCTTATCTCCCCAGGTCCCCACTGAAAACAAGCTCTTCCTGGCCCAGTGGACTTCCCTGCTTATCAAATTGAAATAAATAAATAAGAGTTAAACACCTTCCTTGCTCATTACCAAGCTCCAGTGCACAACACAGCTCTATTTTGACTGAATTAAATGCTGCTACTATGCTACTTGAAGACATGTAAGGATTACCAGTAGTAGAAAGCTTAATTCTAGTTCTAGCTGATAAAAACCATAGTATATTCATATGTCACTAAGTATATATGCACTCTGGCTAATGCTGAATCACAGTCAGCACTCACCCTTCTGCAGCTAGTGTGGTTTATTTAGGTATTATACCATGACCCCCCCAAAACGTGCACACTGATTGGCCAGCGTGCACATTGTAAATCAAGTTATACTAATGGAAAAAGGTCCAGTCGCCCGGACTTTTTTCCATTAGTATAACTCTATTTTTAAAACACTGTCTCGCTATGTTAAATGGGTTTAACATAGAGAGACAGGTTTTTAAAAAAAAGCAACGGAGAAAGCAAGATCTCCGTTGCTTTTTTTACTGTTTCGCTATGTTAAATGGGTTTAACATAGCGAGACAGTTTTAAAATAAGCAACGGACATCTCCATTGCTTATTTTAAAGCTGCCTTGCTATGTTAAACCCATTTAACATAGCGAAAACAGTAAAAAAAAGCAACGGAGATCTTGCTTTCTCCGTTACTCACAACTCTGATGTACTGCGCGGGCGCGCAGTACATCAGAACTGCCGCGGATGCCAGACATCTGCGGAAGGGCAGTAAACAGGCATTATACTATGCCATTATTTAAGAAAAGTAATAGTTTCTTTTCTTAAATAATGTCATGGTATAATAGCAATAACCCACTTCTGGGTGTGGGTAATGCTGTATTTACCCACGGTTGGCTTTGTTTGGTCCCTTGGGCTTTGCCCTCAGGACCAAACCACGCCAACCGTGGGTAAATCCAGCATTACCCACACCCAGGCGTGGGTTATTGCTATAGTGATTATCTGCTTCATGTTGATTGAAAAATGCATTAATGCTCCTATAACATGACTCACTTTGTGATGTAAATACTAAATGAATTCTAAATAAACTAGCCATACTCAATTCACTTGATAAATCCTTTTCTTGGAGATGTTTTTTAAACTGTAAAACTGATTGGTCTCATATATTTTTTGATTGTATTAATATAAAAAAATTCTGGGAAGAAATTACTATTTTTCTCCAAGGTATATTCACAGATTCCTTTATTTTAACCAAATCTTTAGTCCTCTTAAATGTTAATGATACTATTGGAATGAATAAAAAAGATCTATACCTACTTTGGTCCATACTAGCTGTGGCAAGGAAATGTATAACTAGAAAGTGGAAGTCTTCACAAGAACCTACTCTGGAAGCATTCTTGAGATTGATGGAAGAAACAGCGGCATTAGAAATCAAGGTGAAGGAATTGAGAATTTCACCTAAAACATGGACAAACAATCCTTGGGAAAAAAATTTAACTCTTATTGAGACATTAAAAATGAACCCAAAATAATTAATGTGTAACTTTCTTCTTTATTAATTGAATATTATAAATTTTTGTTACTAATGTCATATATTTTATTATTTTTCCCTCCTTTGTCCAGGTCAATTGTACATAGTGTATATAAAGGTTTATAATACTTGTTTATTGATGATTGTATTGTTAAACATTATATTATTTGGAAAATAAAAAAAATGATTTGAAAAAATATACTAAATGAACTCTGAGGTCTCCTTCTCACAGCACTACACACTTGAAAAGAAACACTTGTGCACCATCATGGCATAAAGCACCACCAGTACACTTACTTATGTTGAGGTAGTAAAGAGGTCAGTACCTAGTTCTCCGAAAATTGAGAGTAATAAATCTTAGCCACCAGACCACACTTCAACATTGACACATATGTTATCAGCCAATACTTACAACACACGGAGTCTCAAGTCTGCATGCCACATGCCCTTAAGATCTACAATGGATGCATCTGTTCCAGGAAATGCCTTGGAAACTGGTGACTCCATAGTGAGAAACATTGACACTACTCTCACCAGAAGGGTGATAGCTGGCTTTACAGAGCCAGGATCCAAGATGTTGTGAGACCTCTTAAATCCCTAAATCCTGGCAAATACAATTAAAACACAGTGGCATCCCAAATGAGTGATGAATGATCTTAGGCTGTCCACCTAAGAGCAAATGCAGAAGGTTATGATTCATTTTTGTCAGTACGTAGTGGAAGCTGGGAAGACATTTGCTTTGATTGTTTTGATTGGCCACTGACACTGATACTTGTCAGTGTCAGTGGCATAAGAGGTAGCGCACTCACCATCAGTGCAGAAGTCTGTGGGTTCTACTCCCTCACTAGATTGATCAATTGCTGAGACTGCAATGAAGCATAAAGGTGGTGCACTCCTGAGTGTGTTGTCCTTTGGATGAGATGTTAAACGGATATTTCATCTGCCTGAGCTGGTGATAGCTCAGGGGAGTATAAAAGATCCGACAGAACCTATCGAAAAGAGTAGGGGTCCTTTATTTATTTACATTATATACATATTTACACTTTTAATTATATATACATATTTACACATGTATACAATTATTTAAAGTAACTTTAATTTTTATATTTCTACACATCAGTCTATTGTTCATATATACATACTTCTTAATCCAACCACAGTCTTTTTCCATAACTTTCCAACTTTGTAGTCTAAACTTTTTTAATATTAATGACAGGGCCTGGCAACAACAGATGCACTAGGTTTAGACTACAACTACAATGGGATAGATGGGAGGGTAAAACAATGCAAAGACAAGTCACTCTCTGCACAATAAAGAAGCCAGGGATTATTAACAGTTAGACCACTCAAAACAGCAGTGCAACTATGCACTGGAAGCCCTAATATAGGCTTAGAAACCTTAGTTAAAGTAGATACAGAAGGTTAAAATTAATTTAAAATCAGATCAGGAAATTAAAATACTTTTCTTTCTTTTTCTGACTAGTAGATCTATTACAATGTCAAAAGGACATCCAAACAGATTTATTCTCCCTAATAACTTTGCTCACCAACAAAAAGCTAATACTCAGCTCTTCCATATGATATTTGGTACAACTTCATAACGGCAAAAAAAAAAAAAACTCCCCATACTGTGCTTATACATGATTATATTAACAACTCCATTTAACAAGTTATTTCAGCATCTTACATGATGACTTATTCCATTTCCAATTGCCACTTTATAATACAAAAGAAAAAGAGTAATTCCTTCACATTTGCCCTAATAAAATATGCCCTTGCCTGTTTAGGTTATCCAGAAATGCCACAAGACAAGGCAATCTTCTTGCCCATCTTGAATATTGCCTCTGACTAGCAGCTATTGCATCAAAATAAATAAAATGCATTTTGTTTTTCCCCTGTATTTTCCTTGCAGGAATTGCTATTTGTACTTGGGTAATCTTGGTCTCTGCTGACTCATTCTCATTAACAGTGTTGTATGTTCTGAATTAGGTTCCTTGGCTCAGCCTGCTCCATTCACTCCCCAACCTAACCCCCTATTTCCACCCACCCCGATATCATTTCCTTTATAGTTAAGCAGTTGCTCCACACTACACCAGATCACTCCCCCTGTTTCCCATTATAGCAATACAAGTCATCTATATGTTTTTTCACTGCCCTCCTCCCCGTTGCCTTTCAACCAACCAATGTCTACCGTACTTTAATTGAACATAGGCTCAACCCACAACAACTATCTAATACCTGTACTTTAACCTCTCAAGTCTCGTTTAACTCAGACTGCTTTACTATATCTCCCACTCTACTCTCTTATCCAATTCTCCTGACCCAACCTACTAACTTCCTGCATAATAACACTTCATGTAAAACAAAAATAAAAAACCCTCTCCTACTTCTGTTTCACCAGATTTCCTCCATACTAGTCACTACTCTATTAAAGTCTGGTGACATTCACCCTAACCCAGGACCTCGTTCATCTACTAACCCCACTCCAAACTATAACTCCACCCTAACTAATAAGCACCTCAAGCTTTATGCTCTAAATATCGGTAGCATTCTGAATAAAACTGCAGAATTATATGCATAGATAGACATGCACTCCCCAGACCTCCTAATTCTCGCAGAGACCTGGCTCAAACCACATAACTCAGATAATGAAATTCTCCCAAATGGCTATAACATACTATGTCTGGATAGAATAAATAGAAAAGGTGGGGTAGTAGCTATCCTTTACCCTGACCATCTCACAGTAACTTCCTCTAACACCTCTCCACCCCCACCTGCTGAAATTCTGTCTGTAAATGTAATTGTAAACAAACATCTTACCTTAACTGTTGATACCATATACATACCTGCTGGTGATAATATCTCCTTCCTTCAACAAATACTATCCTGGTTCTCAGATAATATTACTACAGAAACAACCATCCTAGGGGATGTCAACATAAATTGGCATCCATTTAAAACAGGCCCCACTTGTCAAAGTATAAATCTTTATGGCTTTGCACAGGTCATCTCAATTCCAACCCACCTAAATAAACTCTCAAACTTGCAGTCAGTTATCGACTAAATACTATTATCTGATTCCAATAAATACCATAAACCTAAATCACTGTCAGACTCTCTTAGTGACCATGTGCCTATCTGAGTACTTGAATAAACCTCCCACACTACTAGTACTATATAACTTTCCGTAAACTGGCCAGCCTCAACCCAGAATACTGAAATAGCCTCCTATCCTCCATTAACTGGTCTTCACTATTTTCACTGCCTCTTAATGATGCTATCCTACACTTCAATTCAACTTTCTTAAATATTCTCAACACTGCCACCCTCTTCGAACAACAAGAGTTAAATCTCAAATCTCCCCTTGGCTTACTAACACCACTTGTTTCTCTAGCCATGTCAGAGATGAAGTGTGGAAAAAATGGACTAAATCAAAATCACATCAGACTTACAAAAATATGAAGAACTTAGAAAGAAAACTAAAAAAATGATAGAATCTGATAAAAGAAACTTCTACTCACAATCCAGTTCTAATCACAATAGTAGCCCCTGGGACTTATGGAAGTCAATTAACCACATCTTACATCCGGATAACCCACCATTTCCCAACCCTGATTCTAACCTATCTCCCACAGAAATAGCCACCCAGTTCAATTCCTTTTTAATCAACACCATCAGTAATTTACTGCCTTCTAGCTCCAGATCTCTTCCTAACTCCACTCCTGCTTTTAATTCATCTAGCCCTCACTCTGAAAAGCACCAAAATCTCCCCATAAAACATTTTCTCTTCAACCTGTATCAACTGTCTATATCAAAATACTTCTTCTTGTCCCCTCCTCTGCTAGTAACCATAGGTGTGCCCCAACCAACTCTCATCCAGTATGCTGACAATTCTACAGTAATCACCTCCTCTCATTATTTATCAAACCTGCTTTCCAAAACCCAGCAAACTTTCACAAATATTGAGACCTGGCTAATCAATAACCAGCTAATACTCAATGCAAGAAAATTAAACTACTTCTATTTCTGCATAAATCACTCCCTGATAAAATATCAGCTTTCACTATCACCTCATTTGACAACATCACCATCAATGTTAAATCCCATACCAAACTACTAGGGGTCATATTTGATGATAAACTAAAGAATAAATTTCATATAAATTACTGTATCAAAATACTTACTAAAAGCTTGGCTTACTATACTGTATCAAAAACTATCTCACACCCAAGGGAAGACGGTTACTCTCTATTGCTTATCTCCTACCCTGTCTCTTCTATGACTCCCAAATCATCACTAACCTACAGGCAACATAACTGAATAAGATGGAAAACACATATCACAAAATAGCTATAATCGCTGCCAACACTCAACCTAAATCCCATTACTGCCTGGCCTTGAAAACAGGTAACTGGCTTGAGTTCCCCAATCAACTTATTTTCTATCAACTTAATATTATGCACTTCATTCAGTACAAACCTTCCTTCTGACCTAACATTTCCAACATTTTAAATTACTACCTGCCAACCATAAAACTTAGAAGCACAGCCAAAACCTCCTTGACATCTACAAACCTAAAAAATCAGTTGGTGAAAACATTTACAGCTATCTTCCCTTTGTCCACTGGAAATAAGCTACATTTTACAATCAGATCTGTCACAAAGCCACACCCATGTAAAATTGCCTTAAAAGTCTACTTTACAAATACCTGGACTTGCTCCTATACACAGCCACCGTGAACATAATCATCTGACCCGCTTTGCATACAGTCCCTTCTCAATTCATACGTAATTCTAACCACAGACCTCTAACTCCTAATATCTTTTTTCGCTAAATTTCTCCACTACTCATATTTACTGCCATCTCTTCTTTGCCCACTTTGCTTACTCTCCTTTCTCAGATTTCTCTTGATTCTAACTACTACTACTCTCCTCTCTTATTTATAAATTTAAAAAAATCTCCAATTTTGCCTTTTTACCCATAGCCACCCCCTTTTTTTTCTCTTGACACTTTACTTTTTTCTATCACCTGCTCCCTCTATCAACTTCCCCTCTTCTTCTAATTAATGATGTACATGCTGTTGCCTGTAAGAACTAAGATTTGATATACAATACATGCTGTACTCTTATTTTAAACTCTGAGTTAATTGTCATTACTTTCCCTTTAAATTGTGAAGTCTTTAAGTATTAGAGATATACGAATGACGTTAACATATTGTTTTATTGCCTTTTTGTAAATAACACCCTTTAAACTCTTGTGCTGCACGTGGGAACCCAAGCATTATAATGCATGTTTATATTACCTCATGTATACTGTACTGTTTGTAAACATTTTTATGGTGTATAGAATACTTTGTGGAGCTTTTCTCCCCGGGCCTCTGCTGAAAAAGGGCACATGCTCAGTCAGACATTCCCGGTCAACAAATGTCATATAAATAAATAAAAACTCCAACATCATTTAAACAATTGCAAACTCCTCCTTGATTTCATCACACTCTCCACAAGGAACGAGCACCACTGCTTAACTCTCACCAAAGACAGTTGACTTCCTGTACAACAACAGCAGCATACCAATCAACTTCTTGTCTCACAAGCTTTACAGGCTCCTTAGGGAAGATCCCCACTCATTCCTGTCTTCTGCTTTGTTTAGACAAGCTCCAATCTTTAAAGGCAGAATCAGTCAGGGCCACTTATTTAACCCCCCCCCCCCAAGTAAACTTCATTGCCCAGACCATGTCTTCTTCATTTTGGCCCTAATCTCTGGAAAGCTGTGTCTCCTCATCTCAGAAATCCTTCATCTTCCTCTTCTTTTCAGTTACAACTGAAATCATCATCTGACAAACTCTCCTGCTCCTCCTTACACTCTTATTTTTACACTACTTCATAACTTCAACTTTCACCTTCATTAGTCAAATTATTATTATGAAAATGTTGTATATAATTGTCTTCTGTATGCCTACTTTCATTTGATAACAACTTTTTGTACATTGCTAAATAATTCCATCTGTAAACCATTTACTCTTCTGTTAACTCTTACATACAGTAGACATCTGTTTACTTGCTAACTTTGACTTGCTTTGTAAATTTGCTTAACTTATATTTATGTTTGGCTTAATCAATGTTTTTTATAATGTTTAGTTAGCTTTCTGTATCTGCTCCTTGCTGGGTTAGTGTTCTACCTCAGTTACTAAAATGAATAAATAAATAAATAAAATACAGAAACATCTGCATGAAATATGCAAGTCTGGTAGGAATAACTGCAGATATTGATTTGCATTATTTAGTTTATAATTAATCCCATATACATTACTACTAACACAAGCATAATCACATTGCCTCTGAAGGCTGACTCTTATGGTCTTAAACACCAGTCATCTTAAAGTAGTACAGAGGTTAGTGTTGTCATCTCACAGCAAGAGGTTTTTCTGGTTTTATTCTTGGCTGGAGCGCCTTACTGTGCAGAGTCTGCATATCCTCCCTGCAGGCAACTGAGTTTTAAAAACATGCAGTAGGTGCATTTATGTGTGTGCCTTCTGTGAAGGTTGGGCGTTGGGCTGGCAACTCAACACAGTAAAAAGCCCACTGCCAATCAATCTGTGGACCAATGATCCATTGTGATGACCCCTAAAGGGAGAAGCTGAAAGACATTTTGAAGTAAACATATGCAGGTTACATTCTAGAATCTTTTTGTGCAAGTTTCTACCATTGCAGAAGCAAAATAACTGCATTCCTATCCTTTACTTGCAAATAGGTTTATAAACTACCTCATCCAGCTCATCTAAAAGCATAGCTAGCTATCTATATATCTGTATATACATATATATGTATGTATATATGTCTGAGAGTATTATTTACTACATTGAATGGACTTCTCGTGACAGTGTAAATAACTGTGAAATGCCATCATTGTGCCGTTCATCAAAAATTTAAAGATTTTGAATGAATGGTACATCTAATGCATGTGGGTCAGTGTGAGTTTCAGAGACTAACAGTAAACATTTGTGAGTGTTTGTGTGAGTGTATGCACGTTAAGGTTAAAGTAAAAGCTAAGTCAGAGGATAGGTTTACTGCTGTGCATGTGTGTATGAATATTGGTCTGTGTGTGTGTGTGTGTGTGTGTGTGTGTGTGTGTGTGTGTGTGTGTGTGTGTGTGTGTGTGTGTGTGTGTGTGTGTGTGTGTCTCTGAGTGGTAGTGTTACAGAAAATGTTTTTCTAAGGTAAGGTGCAGGGTTAGAGTTAGGGGAAAGGCTATCAGGTCAGCAGGCTTTAATAAGGTGATGCTGGAGGGAAAAGTCCCCCTGCCCACTTTACAAATTATTGATAATTTTAACCGTGCACCATATAAAGAAACTCCCTAAAACTATAATTATTCACAAAAGTTATGTCTGAATGTATGGTTCATAGGAAAGGAAGGTGTTTTTTTTTGAAAACTCTTTTTATTACATTTTAAATCAAGATAAAAATCATAGGAAACTATTTCATTTGACAATGTGTTTTTTTTTTCATAGTCAATGAACATTTCCTCACCACTGATAAGTCTACAGCTATAAAACATATACATTTCTTCTAAAATTAGGCTAGTAATAAGTGATGTGTAATCCAGCACTGTTTGCTATTTCATGTAAGGCCAGATTAATACTTTCC
>NC_056744.1:1343432576-1343435076 GCF_019279795.1 Protopterus annectens
TGATTCAGTTTTCTAAATGACATAGAGAGGAACTTGATAAGGTACTACTTATACACATGCTTTTGACTTGATCCCATGTAAAAGTCTGCTGGCAAACCTGAGGACCCTACTCTAGAGTCTGCCAGCAAACCTGAAGAGCCTTCTCTAGAGTCTGCTGGTAAACCTGAGGATCCCATTCTAGAGTCTGCTGGTAAACCTCAAGATCCTACTCTAGAGTCTGCTGGTAAACCTGAGGATCCTACTCTAGAGTCTGCTGGCAAACCTGAAGATCATACTCGAGATTCTGCTATGAAACCTGAGGGTCCTAGTCTTGCGCCTGCTAGCAGACCTGAGGTTGTGGGAATAGGACAAAAACTGAGGACCTGAATAGCTGCATATATAAATGGTAGGACATAGATAGTTGTGGTCAGGAATTATGAAAGTGACTTATTGAGCACCATAGGAGTCTCTTAGGTCCAGTACGTATCTAATGGTAAAAAAGAAAATGGTTGCCTTCTTCATTGATGATGTGACAGTAGCTGCAGCAAGGAAGGATGGGAAGAATAGTCTAGAGAAGATTTAGAAATGCTGAACAAACTGACAGAATGGTAGAAGCAGAATTATAATGCAAACAAACTCGAAGTAATATTTTTAGCTCACAACAATCCTGATATGATGCATTTATGGGGGAATAAAACATATTGCAACAGAACAGGAATGGATACGCGCATGTTGAATGCGCCTGGACTGGAGCAGAGGTAAAAGGCAGTAGTGACAACAAACATAATGTTGTGGTATATCTTGCATGGAATAGAGCCTAGACATAAAGAGATAATGCTTCCATCTATCAGTGATCTGTACAGACCATAACATAAGTTCTATATGCAAAGACCATAGTGGGAAATAAATATCAGGATGCTGGGATATTTCTAGGGAAATCCACAAAGTCAAAAGAAAGAAAAAAAGATCTTTGGGATGGAAAGGGAAGAGTGTGTATAGAGATAAGAGGGGCTGCATCTCTTCTGACTTAAGACTAGAGAAAAGAGGAGAATATGATGTCTATGCAGAAAATCAAACAGAGAAAAGTGAAAATGTCTTCATGAAAAAGGACAGAGGGGGTATGAGGTGGTACAAACAGCAGATTTAGGGGACATACTACTCATTGGTTCTTTCTGCCATCAAGAAAATGAGATGGAATGTAAAAAAATTAACATGTCACAGACCAAGTCTTCAAGGGTGTATGCAGAGGTGAAGCTATGGAAGGGAAAAGGGGGCAGCTGCCTCAGGTGCAAAGTCATAGAGGGTGTGATAAGCAGTTCCCAGTGATAGAGCGTTTGATAAGCAGATCCCAATTGAACCTGTTTGAATGCTAGTATTACATTTCTGGTCAAAACTAAAGTGCTATAGTGCTCTGTGTGTGGCATAAACTGTAGCAGGTGCCTACCTGAAATGTAGCAAACAGTTTACTACAGTTTAAAAGGAGGAAATAGTGTTTTGCTCCTAAAGCTGAGAAAAGTTTTTTTTTCTTTTCTTTCTTGGTCCTCAATTTAAAGTTGAAGAGGATGCCAAATTGGGGGATGGCACCCGGTGTAAGAATATTTAGCTACACCTCTGGGTACATGGATATCTAAATCAAAGAACCCTCCAAACTCAAAACAGTAATTTCCCTTGCAGTCTTCAGCAGATTAACCAATGAGTCTTCCAGGGCTCCATAGTTCACTGTTTGCTATATTCTTTTTGAAACTTTTAGGATAACAGTACCCAACTTTTTGGCATTATTTTATGCGTTTTCATCCAGCTCCTGAATTAGCTGACTCTTGAAAAGTACAGCAAGGTATGTTCCTTAGGTATATGAATAATATATCAGGAAAAGCAATGTTAGCGTCATAACAAAGCTACACTACTCCCCCAGAACTGATCTGTTGTCTCACCATTAGGAGACACCTCACATTCTGTGCAGCACTTTAAAAGTGTAGGTTTCCAGCTGAATCTACAAACTAACCATTATATCTAATTTCTTAACTATTAGGCAAAATATTATCCTAGCTGCCAGCCATAAAATCTCTAGAGTGTTATCTCTCAAAATAAAAAGCACCACTGCAAAATGGTATTCCGGCGTAAATTGCAAAGACCAAAATTATGACCTTCCAAACTGTGCAACTCTTAAAACAAACACTAAAGCTGTGTTTGAGGTACGCTGGAATATTCCCGTTATTCTAAGTTTCAATATTATCAGAGTCAGTATGTGTAAGTTGCAAGGGTAGGAGGCTTGGTCCCAACAGAGGGATAGATGGAGAAAAGATCCCCTGAAAAAATGCATTAACTGCATTGCAGTCAGATTCACTAAAATTCATGGCCAGTAATGCACTATTTTTTTGAAGCTGTTGGAATTTCAGTTATGGGACTCATGTCTCTACAGAGCCCAAAAAGGGTTTGTAACTGACAAGTACCGAATAAAGCCCTCCCAACTTATGACTGCAGACTCCTTTGTGAACTGCAACAGACTCTAAACTACTCTAAA